>NC_000070.6:150149195-150251695 GCF_000001635.26 Mus musculus | reverse complement strand
AGGCACACATATATACATGCATGCCCACACACATATACACATGCACACACACACACACACACACACACACACACACACACACACACAGAGGCATACATACACACACATACGCAAGCCCACATACATAACACACACACTCACACACCATTGGGCAGTAATAGTGATAAATATTCACAGTACCAGGGGAAGTACTGAGATTTACTGAGCCAGCCTGCAGTTTAAAAGACCCCTAAGGTTTCATTCATCATCTTACATGGGATACAGTATCTGATTGTTCAGCCTGTTTAATTCTGAATGGCAGCCTGAGCCGATGAGACACTGCAGGGTGCATCTGTAATAAGAGAAGCGCTCGGAGATGGGTGGGGTGGGAGCTGTTAGCTTTACTTGTTTAGTGGCAAAGTCAGAATCTAGAGTCAAGCAGTTCTGCTCTGTGCCCTTGGCTACTGCTGCACGAGGCTCCCGTGGACGTGGGGAGGCAGGCGTTGGGATCCCAGCTGCTCAAGAGGGCTGAACTAGCTGCATCTACAGGTCCAGCTCAGAATCCACCGCCAAGACATAGGCTTCCCTGTACAGCTCTTCCACATGTGGCTCAGATCTGCGGACTCAGCCGCCATCTTCCTGCCTCCACTGGGTTTATTATGAACAAAATCCCCATGCCAGGGGGCTTTCATGGCGGCCTGGCTGCTTCCCACTTATCCCTGGAAGCTCGCCGTTCCAGCCCTGCGTAGTCACTGCCAACCCTGGTACCCATTCACTTTGTGCTAGTGGTTTTTAAGCTTGGCTGGACTCAGCTGGGGGACTTTGTAACAAAGGCCGAAGCCTTGGACTCCAGGGGGAAGGAAAGGGGATTCTGGGATGAGCCCTGAGGCCAGAGCTCCAGGAATCTTAGCTAAAGCCACAGACAGCAAATACTTGTTTTGTGACAAAAATGGATCACGACGCAGCAAGCAGAGAAGCTAACAGCACTAATGGAGCAGTTTCCAGCCAGCAGCCTTGGCTCACAGCCAGGCTCAATGGAAAGGAAACCTATTTGTGCTTGCTGTCACCTCCAGTGACTAGAGGGCTAGGGAGATGGCTGCAGAGGACCTGGGTTCTGCTCCCAGCACACACGTGGTGGCTCTGTATTCCAGTTCCAGATGACCAAATGCCCCTTTCTGACCTCCATGGGCAGCAGACACACAAGTGGCACACATAGACATATCAGTACAACACTCATATAATACTCTAGATTGAACAGTAAGTGTCATTATCTGACAATCAAGAAATACTTGTACTAAGTCAGGAAGAACCCCAAATCTGAGGCTTGCCAATGCTCACTGGTTTAGAGTGCCAAAATTTAGAGGACCAAAGTTTAGTGCGTAGCCATATACAAGTCGGATTACAACCACCTGAAACTTCAGCTCCAGAGGATCTGACACTCTCCCAGATTCTGTGGGCCCCTGAACTGCCATGGATATATCAGTAGACAGAAACATACATAAAATTCAAAATGGTATAAATAAAAATTAGCTGGGCATACTGGGAGTTCAAGGTGAACTTGGTTTCAAGCCAGTCTGAGATAGTGATAGATCATCTCAAAAATAAGAGTTCTCTTCTGAATCTCAGCCAAGGGTATTGCTAGTTATTCCAAGTCAGCCTCAAACTGTTAATTTTGTCTTAGCCTCGCAAGTGCTGAAATCACAGCTATGGACTAGAGCACCCAGCTTCAGAGTCTACTAGAGATGTTGCAAGACCTATTTCTGGCTGCGTGGTAGATGGGTGTGAGTCTGTTCTTGTTTGGAAAGTGCATGGGAAGATTTGAAGGGATGTTCACTGTTAGTGTAGGGTCCCTGGTTACACAAACACTTGCCTATGTCACTGTGGCAGTTAAAGTCATTTATTAGTAACGCTATCTTTTACTTTTGAGTAGTGACCAGCGTTTGTGTGTAGTAGATATGTACTCAGCTCACTAAGCAACTCCCCGGGTCATCAGGGAGAGATGCTGGACTCTATCTACTGGTATGCACAAGGGTGGGTAAGGGCAGCCTTCAGCTGTATGCATGCTGCTATGTGCAGACAGGTTCCAACACATGGCACAAAATCATAGACGCCAACTTCTAAGATCACCCCACAGTGGTTCTGCTCCATAGACTGGGATAACAGGACTCAGCGAACCTGGATGTCCAGGACTCTGATAAGACCACCTGTCCACCTAAACCTCACCTTGGGAGGGCAGTGTTTTCTCTACCAGGTCCTGAGGCATCATCTGGGCTGCCTTGTCAGCCCATTTCTTCTAAATACAATGACCCCTCACACTGTATTCTGGGTCCTGCTGAAGGCTTCACCTTTGTGTGCCTGAGTACTTTTTTGATGCGGCTTGATTCTCCAACAGCTCTGGTGGTCTTAGAACTCACTCTGTAGACTCTGCATGGATTAAGTGTGAACCATCACTAAGCATTACATGAAATGCTCTCACTTTTCACAACTGTCAAGCTCTCATTGTGAGGCACTGCCTGACCCTGGCATTGAACACACACCACCCGTCAATCATGCTTGGTGCAGCACGGTTGGCTCCAGAAGTTCAGGTTGCTTCCCACCCAATGCCCAGGATGTGATTCCCTTCAGGGCACCAGACCGGTAAAGCAAACACCTTCCCTGGTCTCCGCCTCCCACACTGGATGGACATCTCTCCATCTGGAGTCCTTCCAGCCTCAGAGCCTTGCAGGTAAACTCTGCACGGAAACCTGAAGCTGGCTCAGCACCTTCCTGCCCAGCAGTCCTTACAGAAGCCTCCAGGCTCCTCCAGCCCCAGGCCATCACAAATGAGATGCCCAGCACACTGGTGGACTTCTGCGGCTTTTATTTTTGCATGTAAACCACTGGGGGGAGGGGGATCTTGATGGTGGGCACCCTAGAGATTACACTGGAGTTCCGAGGGCTCCAGACACTAGCTGGGAAGTCAGGTGACAGAAACAATGATTCAGACCAATCACATGATTGCAAAACTGGGTCTCCAGCAGGGATTCTGGTGGTCAGGTGTGGATGCCTAAGGAAGCAGTGACATGGGAGGGGCACGCACTGGGCTGGCCTTGAGCTGCTGGGATGACATCAGGGATAGAGGACCTAGCAGCTGGTGGCTCCAGGGATCTCCGGTCCATGCTTTATTTGGCCAGGGGGTTCCTGAAGGACCTGCCAGCAAACTTGGCTTTGCTGCCCAGCTCTTCCTCAATTCTTGGCAAACAGAAAAGAGAAAGAAAGCAAAAGGTTAGCTCTTCGTGTAAGGTCTCTGCGGCAGACCACGGCTGTTAATTCTGGTACATGATTGGTGGAAACAGGGTACTTGATATGAATTTGAAATCAGACTGGGAGACAGTTCCCAGCCAGCCTGAGCTACAACAGTGAGACACTGGCTACACCGAGGATATGGGCACATCCCACTGTCACCCAGCTCTAAATGTGGCTGGACTCTCAAAGGTGACCTGTCTGCCTTCCACCACAAGATGGCAGCACAGCACAGGCCACACATTACCAACCAGTATCTGCGCCTGGATTGGGATCACAACAGCACACCCATCTGTGACCAGAAAGTGTCTTTACCTGAGGATCTGATTGTACTTGGCCAGGCGCTCGGATCGGCAAGGGGCACCAGTCTTGATCTGGAGGGACAAAGGAAAAGCCATCATTACAGAAGCAACAGGGAACATGAACAAAGGCCTAGCCTTCAGTCAGTGTGAAGAGCCAAACCCCCAAAACTACACCCAGGTGTGCAGCTCTTACCTGCCCAGTGCAGAGCCCCACCACCAGGTCTGCGATGAAAGTGTCCTCAGTTTCCCCAGATCGGTGGGACACCATGACGCCCCAGCCATTGGATTGGGCCAGCTTACACCTAAAGAAAGGGCAGAAGCCAGATCATGTGATGCACCCTGCCTGGCCCCACCCTCCTCTGAAAGCTTCCCATCTTCTTTTTCATGGTCGCTAACCCTGACTCCAAGCTCCCCAAAGAGAGAAACTTTCAGGGAACAACATCCCTCTGGCTGCCAGAAGCCCTTCCCTAGGCTACTCACGCCTGCAGGGATTCGGTCACAGAGCCGATCTGGTTCACTTTGAGCAAGAGGCAGTTGCAGGACTTCTCGCTCGCAGCCTTGGCAATCCGCTTAGGGTTGGTCACTGTGAGGTCATCGCCCACCACCTGGATGCCCGCACTAGCCGTGAACTTCTGCCAGGCGCCCCAGTCGTCCTGGTCAAAGGGATCTTCGATGGACACCACTGAGGTAAGAAAGGAGACCCGCCCGCCATCAGTGGGAGCCTGGTCTGTGGTCCTGGGCAGCTCCTTAAAAACTGACGCGTTTGAGATAGTCTGTCCCTATGACGCACACAATGTCTTAAGGTTTAACTTCCTGCTTCAATCTCTTGTTGGGATTAAAGAAATGTCTTAATTCTGCTTTGAGACAGGGTCTTTGTAGTACAGAGTTTGGCTGTGAACTCATGGTGCAGCACAAGGTCACCTTGAACTTAGAATTTTCCTTCTTCAATCTCTGCATGATGACATCATGTGTTACTGCCTCACCCAACTAAAATGTGCTTTAAAATTTAAATCTTATTTGATGGTGTCTCACTATAGCACTAACTCGCTTGAAACTTGTTATATGGAACCCCACTCAGAGATCTGCCCATCTGCTGATTAAGGAAGGGCGTGTACCAGTCTCCAACCTAACATTAACATGAAAGCACGAATCAAATCCTTTGCTCAAGGTCTGCATGAGCTATGTTAATCAAGACTGTCACGGAAAGAATGAAAGAACGAAAGAACGGGGCAGGCAGGAATGAGGAGTGTGCAGGGCTCTTGGCCTAACCCTGACCAAACTGAATCCATCTCTACAGAAGGACTGGTGTGAAGCCCCGTGGCCCAGAAGCTGCCTAGGGAGCCACAGACTGCCTCAGATACCCACCTGGGTAGTTCTGGACGAAGGACTTGTACAGATCAGCCAGCTGGTCGGGAGTGATGTACCTGCTGGGGTCATCCGGAGACTTGAAGTCCAGGTCATACTTGCCAGACCTGTAGAACTCGGAGGCAGCCACATCCATGCCAATGACAACCTGGTCAGTGTAGCCGGCCTTTGCGATTGCAGTCTTGAGCAGCTCCAGTGCTGGAGAGATGAGGCCAAGGTGGGTAACAGAAGTCAGGCTCCACTGTGACAGCTGCCGAGACTGTCCCAGAGCAGACTGCACTCTGTCCTGCCGCCTTGGGGCTCATTTTTTTAAAAAAATATTTTATCTATCTATCTATCTATCTATCTATCTATCTATCTATCTATCTATCTATCTATCAATCTATCTATCAATCTATCAATCATACGTAAGCACTGTAGCTGTCTTCAGACACCCGAGATGAGGGTATCAGATTTCATTAGGGATGGTTAAGAGCCACCATGTGGTTGCTGGGATTTGAAATCAGGACCTTCAGAAGAGCAGTCAGTCCTCTTTAACCATCTGAGCCATCTCTCCAGGCCCTGCCTGGGGGGTTCCTATTCCTACTGTAAGTCAAAGCCACTGATGAGGGACACTGGGGCCACTAAGTGCCAAAGCCATATCAAGTTTAACACAGCCTTTCTTGTGGTCAATGGTCCCACCAAATTTAGTGCCAGGGCAGCTGTGCTAGCCAAGATACAATTACAGTGACCAGCTGAGCTGAGATCAGCTGTCCTGAGGACTGGCTTTAAATAGAACGCAGGCAGGGACCCAGAAGGGAAACCTCGGCAAGGGCCACCTCAAGTTAAGTTGCCTCCTGCTTCCTGCCAAAGACCCCACCAGCTAGGGGAATTCTCTATAAAGTATATTATACACAGGTCAGAGGTCACAAAGGGCCTATAAGATGCCTGATTGATAACCAGTCAATCCCTCTGGCCACAGTGGAAGGAAGGAGATGCTAATAATGCTAGGTGCACCCACACACACATTAAAATAGAATCAAATATGTTGGCTGGAGAGATGGCTCAGCGGTTAAGAGTACTGGCTGGCCGGGGCGTGGTGGCGCACGCCTTTAATCCCAGCACTTGGGAGGCAGAGGCAGGCGGATTTCTGAGTTTGAGGCCAGCCTGGTCTACAAGGTGAGCTCCAGGACAGCCAGGGCTACAGAGAAACCCTGTCTCGAAAAACCAAAAAAAAAAAAAAAAGAGTACTGGTGGCTGCTCTTCCAGAGAATCTAGCCAGGTTCAATTACCAGCATTGCGTATGGTAGCAGCCCTAGAGGATCGGGGATCTGTCTCACACTACCCAATAAAATAGCAAAGAGAAGAAAACAGAAAGCCTAAGCTCTTGCTTCTGTTCCTAAAGAGGCAGCTCTGAGCAGGCAGCACAACACAGCGCTCAGTGTCTTTACCTTCTTTGTTCTCCAGGATGTTAGGTGCGAATCCACCCTCATCACCCACATTGGTGGCGTCCTTCCCGTACTTCTCCTTGATCACGTTCTTCAGGTTGTGGTAAACCTCTGCTCCAATGCGCATGGCTTCCCGGAAGCTGGATGCCCCCACAGGCAGGATCATGAACTCTTGCATGGCCAGCTTGTTGCCAGCATGAGAACCACCGTTGATCACATTGAAAGCCTTGGAGAAGCAGAGGAGAGCTATGGTACCAGCCCAGGGAAGCCAGGGGTTACTTACCCACCATAGGGCACAAAGCCTCTGAACTCAACTAGCTACCTTTTGGTCCCTATGAATCTGGCCCTGGCTGTGTCAGGGCAGTCTTGAAATACTCTTCTAAAAACTAGCCTTTCCTTACTGCGCTGGGAGTCAAAAATGCACAATAAGGAACAGGGTCCTTGTGGGTGCCTATGGACATGACAATTCTGTAATGGGTAATTCTGTCAACTCAACAGAACTCAGGAGCATATAGAAAGCTTATTGAGATCATTGGCTCCTGGCGGGTATGAGGACAATGTCTTGATTAGCGTATCTGATGAGTAAAACCAGCAGCCCATTTTGGGTAGCACCAGTCCCTGGGTTCTAGACTGTACGGGTGGAGGTGAGGTGGGTAGCTGCATCTCTGTATTCACTCTCCCCTGACCCCGGGCCACACACCACTCTGTAGACCAGGCTGGCCTCAAATTCAGCTGTCCACCTGCCTCCTCTGCCTCCCAAATGCTGAGCTACTGCCCAGCTTCATTTCTGCTTTCTGACTGTAGAACCTAAGGATTCGCTGCTGCCCTGACACCCGAACGTGACGGACTGTCCTCAGAACGGTGACAAGCCAAACACTTTCCCAGCTGCTTTTTCCTGGGGTATTTTACTGCAGCAACAGAAATAAAACAAGACAGCTTTATAGAAAGTTCCAAAGGGCCACTCACCGGGACAGGCAGGATGACTTCAGGGTTGCCGGCCAAGTCAGCAATGTGGCGGTAAAGGGGCACCCCCTTTTCCACGGCACCAGCTTTGCAGACAGCCAGGGACACTCCCAGGATGGCATTTGCACCAAATTTAGCTAGAATAAAACGTAAATGGTGAGCAGATGCCATTTCTTAGCCTCTTTCCCACTGGCCTGCTAAGATGGACCCAGTGCCCTCCTGGAAAGCAGCCCCCTTTACGGTGGACACAATGAACACGCCTCTTCTGCCTGAGGAACTATGGGCTCCACCCGTGCAACTCACATTTATTCTCTGTGCCGTCCATCTCGATCATCAGCTTGTCAATCTTCTCTTGCTCCACAACATTCACTTTCTGCAGGGACAGGAAGTGAGGGCTAAGGCTTAGCATTGCCCCCCACTCCCCTGCCAAGTAGCACTTTAGCCAAGGGCCTGGGAGTGGAGCTCAACAATGGGGCGTCTCAATGCTTGCAGAAGACTGGCTCAATCCCTAACTCCAAACAGACCACAGGAGTAGAGCAAGAGAAAACAATACTACTTTTGACTTGTCCTAATTAACAGCTCCGGGTATTTCCCTGGGTCCACAAGAGACTACAGTTTACCTAGGCTGTCAAGGTCACACATACAAGGCAGATGTGTGTGGCATTAGCTATAAAGTATTACCACAAACAAGGATGTTCTTGGATAAAAATTAAGTAATAAAGCTATTATTCATTCAAGCAAACAGGGTCTGCAGAAGCTACCTCTAATGCTGTCACTCTTGGCCAAGACAAATGACAGAGCACCATTGTCTGGTGTGAGAATGCCACCAATACAGGCTGCCCAGGATCACCTAGCCAACAATTGATTAACATGGCTATTTGGGGAGTGTATGAAGCAATAACCTCGACTGTCTATATCACACAGCATGCGTGGGTGCTGGAGATGGCTCAGATGTTAGCACTTGCTGCTATGCAGAGGAGCCGATGCTCTTTCCTGGCTACCACAGCCACCAGACACGCATGCGGCCCATAAGTATACATGCAAGTGTCCATTCTGTCACTTTATACTCATAAGTCACTATGTAAAAGAATCTAGATCGCCACCGTGCCGTGTGAGTGATGGTCTTGCTGTTTTGTTTAACAAGGAATTGCAGAAGAAGGCAAACATTTGCCCAAGCAGAAAGTTCCCAGAGGCTAAGCCTCCCCAAGTGTGATTGAGGAAGGCCTAGGAGGTGCCCAGGAGACTGGAGGAGAGGGCGCAGACAGTTGTAATGAGCAACTGTCTGGAGACTAGACAAAAAGAACCAATCACAGCATTGCACAGGCTCGTTGGGGACAAAATAACTGGATGGTACAGGGTGACTTTGTGAATTCAAGAGGGAGGAACTAGATGTTAGCAAACAGGAAGGATGGATGGCCAGTGGTTCCCTCTAAGAAGTGACTTGAAAAGAACCACAAAGGCTCACTATCCTAGCCAAAGCTGTGGGTTCATTTCCTTTACGGCAGACTTACTGCGGTCTGCCTAAGGCCTGGAGCAGGTCGCCACCTGACACTGGTGCTAGGAGCAAGCTCAACTCAGATCCTCTGGAAGAGCAGCAGGTGCCATTCTACTGAGCTTTTCTTCCAGCCTCAAATGATTTTTTTTTTTTTTGAGATGAGGGAAAGTGTTGAATTCAGGGGTTTACACACAGTATGTATACATCAAATAAGATGGGGCTGGGGTAGAGTTCTGCCTATCTCCTAATACTAGAACTGCAGGCCCCTACTTTATGCAGTGTTTGGGACTATAGTCTGCAGTAAGCATCTACACACTCCTGCCACCTGAGCATTACCCCAGCCCCACAGTCTGCAACAAAGCCAACCCCACCCCAAAAGCACAACAAATTTCCAAGTCCATATGCAGCCATCCCACATGACATACAAAGCTGATATTAAAATCTGGACCATGAGCCCCAAAAGGTCAAGAGAGCAGCAGGAAACATGTCGAGCGTCCCCTCCCCTACCCCGCCCAGTCTGGTCCAGTTTCAGGTGCTTTCAGAAGCAAAGGCACACACTGGCAGCAGGCAGGTTAGACTCATGCAAGAAGGAATCCTGCCAGCTTCCAAAGCTCTCAGAGTAAGCTATTCTGTGAACAGGAGAGGCCTGGTCCTTGCTCTGGTGGCATGGATACAGAGTAGTTACCAGGAGATGGGTCCTACCTTGCTAACCAGAGCAGGCGCAATAGTTTTATTGATGTGCTCAACAGCCTGTGAGACACCTAGAAGGAACAATCATGAAATTACTTACACAGTTACAGTACACAGGCTTGAGCAGCCTTGCTGGAGCACTGGAAGTCATGGGCCCAGAAGCCCAAAGAGCCTCCACAGCATCTCGTTAGAGCCCTACCCACTTCCCCCACAATGGGGCTTTCTGGCCCAATCTGAGTGCTCTTCCCTAGCACCCCAGGGGGTTAGAGCCACACAAGAGCCATCAGCCCAGGGTGCTTTGAGGGGTGTTAGTTCAAGACCATGCACCAGGCAGACCAGCTGCACACTCGGATGCCTGGGGTGTTACCTGAGTGCACAAGGCTGGTGCCAGGAACTCATTAACATACTTAACGGGTCTGGAGACGCCTGCCCATTAGAGGTGAATAGAGAAGGAAGAAGAGACTCAGGAGAGAACAGGCTTCAGAGGACACAGAGGAAAGAGTGAGGAAAGAAGAGGCAGGAGCACTCGAGAAGTCAGGCTTCTCCTCACCCTGGCTGGCTCCTTAGCCCTGAGACCCCCCTCTGACACAACCTTCCCTGTCTTTGGAGGCTTTCCCCAGTTGCTGCCCTCGCCACTATTGGTTACAGTAACAGTCTTTCTTTAGAAAGACCAGACAGCATGCAGGGCTAATACTCTATCAGGGAAAAAGGCAGTGTGCTGACTGCTGCACCTAGGACAGGCAGACTCCACACCAGAGATGTGGGAGCTGATTTGCCCAGGCTGACCCTGTCGAGTGGGCACCAGAAAAGCCAACAGAACTGTCTACATGTCCCCACTGATGGCACGCATCAGACCCTTCTGGGAGGAAGTGATATTAGCAGATCAGCAACCAGTCTCCTAGGACTTCCATGCCAGGTTTCCAGGCTTAGGAAGGTGGGTGTTGGTAGGCTACCCTGCTGCCTTTCCTATGTGAGGAGTGCTACAGGTGAGAATGCCTGGGGAACGCAAGAGGGGCTGGCGAGTGAGGGTGTGACTGGGTTCCCATCCTTACCCTTCCCCATGAAGCGGGTCTTATCATTGTCTCGGAGTTCTAGGGCCTCGTAGATGCCAGTGGACGCACCGCTGGGCACCGCAGCTCGGAAGAGACCTGGAATAGAGGTGCGAAATTCAGCACTGGGCATGGCACATGCCTGTAATCCCAAAACACCGGAGGCTGAGGCAGCAGGATCTGAGTCTGAGGCCAAAGGGGACCAAAGCAAGACTCTTCTTTAAAAAAAAAAAAAAAAAAAAAAAAAAAAAATCAAGTATCCCCCCACCCCAGTACTATCTGCACTGTGTGCAGAGTTCAACCCTCAGGAACATTTAGACAATACATAAAAATCTCACTCACTTCAATCTAAGACAAGGTGTGGAAGCCAGGCGTTGACTCAAGGTTTCATTGAGCCTGGGGTTTACCAATTTGGCAGCATTAGCTGACATCCTGTCCCTCCAGTGCTGCTGCTAGGCCTGGGTTTTTATGTGGCTACTGGGGATTGGACCCTGAGCCTCATGTCTGAACAGCAGGCATTTCCTATCTGAATCACCCCCCCCCACCCCTGCACTCACAGAGACTTAGGCCAATAGTGGGGCCCACAGCTCTAATCTCAGCACCCAAGAAAGAGGATTTGAGACCAGTGTGGGCTACAAACACAGGAGGTCTTATGCAAAATATACTAATTATTGTAAATACTGCTCTTAACTGGCAGGTGAAAGCATTAAGACTAAAGTCTTAAGAAATTAAATTAAAAAATTAAAGTCTTTAAAAAGGGCTACAGTGAGATGCCCTTCCATCTTGTCTTTAAGCATAAAGCTGCACCAGTAGGTGGAGCCATCCCTTGCTAAGAAACCTTATGTCATGTACAATGTCACCAGTAGGTGGAGCTATCCCTTGTTATCTGACACCTGATGCCACCTAGCATTCTTGGTATTCACCGGGTCACAGCAGAGAAGCCCTAGCAAAGACAAAGGCGGCAGTGCACAGGCAGGCTCTCCCTGATGATTTGAGGAGCCTTCATTTCCTGGGGGATGGGACAATGGGTAGGTAGGGCTGCGCTCTGGTGCTTGAATTCTGAGTCACACAATGACTCAGCTCAGACTGGCAGGCCCTCAGAGCTCTTCGGGTCCATTGCCACATCTTCCTCGGGTCTCTTTCCTATTGCACCCACTACACGCACCTCTGAATGCAGATGCTGAAATTAGCACAGGTTGGGCTTGAGTTTTTTTTTTTTTTTTTTTAGTAGAGCAATTTAGGCCTTGCTGTGTAGCCCAGGCTAGTCTCAAAAAGTTCTCCCCCTTGCAGCAGGCACAAGTGCTGAGATTAAAAGCTTTAGCCACCACACCCAGACAATTTCTTAATGTAAGTTTTTTTTTTTACAACGCTGTGGTGTGAATTTGGAACTTGCCCTCCCTTACTTCCCCGTCCCAGTGAACCCAACCCACATCCTGTCTTAAATACCAAGAAACAAGGCATGGTGGCAGATGCCTGTAATCTCAGTGCGTGGAAGGATCAGACAGAGGGACTCTGCCTTGCCACCCTGACCCCATTCTCAGTGAGAAGAAACCAAGAAACAGAGTGGGTGCATGTACCTTTTGCGGTGTACAGATCGACCTCAACAGTGGGATTCCCACGGGAGTCAAAGATCTCTCTGGCGTGGATCCTGAGAATAGACATGGCGAATTTCTGTAGGAGGAAAAACATTCATATCACCAATAAACAGTGACACAGAGGTTAATTCATTCCAAGGCCATCACCTCTGAGGGGTCCTGGACTTGACAGGTACCAAATGGGCTATGCGTTAGGTAACATACAGGAAAGTCACTCATCAGTGAGGGTTTGGGGAGCGAGGACTACTCCTTACACAGCAGGTCGGTGGCTTGGACTTCCCGCCAAGCTTGAGGTCAACATGGCACAATGAAATAAACCACTCCTACAGAAAGCCCTCAGAAGCTACCTGTACTGTGGGCAAATTAAATCCTCTGACTGCATAGAACAGTGTTCTGGCTCCACAGAGAAGGAAGTGGGAAGCAACAGTGAAGGAAGGTCAGAGGTTAAACTGACCTGGAGACCAGAGGGAAATGTGACATTTCAAAGCAGTTTAATTGTGGGAAAAAGAGAAACCCTAATTCATCAAATTGCACCCATGACAAGAGCAGAATATTCAGCTGACACAGATTTGATAACCAGTAAGAAAGTGTGAGGCAGGAGGCCAGAACCCCAAACTCCTTGGCCTGTGGTCAATGATCCTGCCATTCTTGGCCTGGTGGCCATGCTGGCTAGCACGTGGGAGGTCCTGGGTTCAATCTCCGCCATATTTAGGCAAGAGCTAGGACTTCTGGTTAGTACATTTCAAAAGGGCACCTTGTCTCGCTTTTAAAAGGTATTCAAAGTAGATGTTTAATTAGAAAAACATCCTGAGAGGAAGAGGATATTTGGCAACAAACTGCAAGTCCCTTTCTTACTTCTTCCCCAGCAGGCTTTCCAAGAAAGAAACCAAATAGATTCTGTAGCTAAACTGGATGAGACATGAAGACAATACAGCATTCAGAGGCTATTATTATCTAACTAGGTTCCTCACATCTTTTGTGGCAAGCACTGAAGCAAAGGCAGCTTTTTTTTCCACAGAAGTTACTTCTGTGGTTTTGTCTTCTCTAAGACAAAGGATCTTTGTACACTCACCAAGAATAAAGTATCTACTTTTTACCTACCATGTTACAAAACCTTACTATTCCTCAACCATACTCTTTTGTCTTCTCTCTTACTCGCCCGATTCTATGAATGCCAGACTGACCAGAACTCAGTGATCCTCCAGCCTCAGCATCCCTAGCGCTACACTTTCATGTGTGCATCTCCATGGCTGGTTCCTTTATGGGGGCGGAGGAGCACCCACGTGCCACACTTTGCTCTGCAAAGACCTTACAACTTGTAGGAGTTGATCCCTCCCTCCACCCTTTTTATCTAGCTTGGATCTTTAGGCTAGGCAGCAAACGTATTTAACCAAAGGAAGAAAATCTCACCCACTCTGTCTTTATCTGGATTGAACGCCAGACCAAGGGCAGAAAAGTGGACCTATCGGTCAGGCTAATCAGCAGACTAGCTGTGGTCTATCCCGAAAGCGAGTCAGCCAAGGAACCACACTGCCTAGGCCAGAACGAACAGGAAGTTTTCTTAAATGCATCTTAAGTCAGTTCACGGCCGGCTAGTAGCCACCCAGGAAACCTGTAGCTCTTGCCTAATTGCGTCGAGGTCTCCTGAGGGCTTCCCAATTATCCAACGGGACTGCTGCAATTTCCTCTACTCTTAGTACCTAACCGACACTCACAGGTCAGGAATATTCCACAGCAGAGATGGGCTGGACCACTCCCGCCCAGTGACGCTCGATTGCGGTCCAGGAGCTACAGCCCCAGCAGGATCTACTAGGGTGTGGCGCTCTGCCTCTTGGGCATCCTTATTTCTGGCCCTTCCATTCTGAGAAAGGATTTAATGAGCATCGGGGGTTTAAGTTGCTCTCCCTCCCTCTGAAACCTTCCACTTAACTACACAGAAAGTACTTTTCTATTCTCCACGGCCGCGATCATCCGTGGTCTGCATTTGCTGTTGTCTGCTTGGGAACCCGGTTACATTGCAACCCTGAAACTCGGTGATCACTGGTGGGGCTCACACCTCCACCCTCCAAGAGCCTGCGTCCTTCCACGAGGCTGACCCGAGTGCTCCCCGGATAGCGGCTCCCGCCCAGGCTAGTGGGTGCACGTGCCCACCGGGTCCCCAAGCGAAGCTAGTAGGAGAGCTGACCCCGGTGGAGACAAGGACCATACCTGGCAGTAGGATCGCTGCAAAGCAAGGAAAGAGGGTGCCGTGGACACCGAGGAGAGCCTTAAGGACAGACGCGAGCGCGACCCTGTACCGGAGCAGCACTAAGCGCCTCCCACTCTGTCTTCCTTTCCTGCTCGTTAAGCCCCGCCCAGTTCTCCCCTTTCGGGCCCGCCCTCCCTCCGCGCCGCCTCCCCATTGGCTCAGCGTGCCATCACTCCAATAGAAGAGCGTGACCGAGGCGGCCGCTCGGCCTGCCCAGACTAGGGGCGAGGGCACGGGGGCGGGGGTTGTCCTGCCTTTCTGGGCCTAGCCTGCTTGGGGCATAGCTGGAATGCCTGGCGAGCCTCCGGCTGGGAACCTGGGGCCCGGCCGAGGGTCTACGGAGCCCGGATGCGGGGCGGGGCGGGGCTGGGCTGCGCGGCGGGCATGAGGGCTTGAGCCCGCCGCACGTACTCCGAGTCTCACACGCACTCGGCGTGGCTGCGGCGCCACACGTCCGGCCCACGACCTTGCTGATGACCTTCGCGGCTCGGCCCTCCAGCCGGCCAACCCCCCACCGGGAGGTTCTGGAGCCCCCGGCGGTGTGGAAACGTTGATGCGCGGCCAGAGGGCCTCACTCCCGCGTGGAATTGGGTGGGGGTGGGGGGGATGAGGGGGAAATGCATGGATACTGCGCCTGCGCACTGAGCGCCCTCGCCGCTGGTCCTGGCTCTCTGGTGCCATCTGCCAAGGTGACCCCGTCCTTTTGTCCTTGCTGTAGTGAGTCTCAGGCCGAGGTAGCCAAGGGAAAGTGACCTTTCCCTTAATATTACCTAATCATTTGTTACTGTGTGGAGGGTACCGAATCCTACTGTCCAGCTCACGCTAATAAGGCAGTACCTTTGTGCTACACCCACCCAGCCACTCCACCCTACTTTAGAACTTTCCTTACTTCTCTGGTGTACTAGCTCAGTGTGGATTTATTCTTCATCCATGTTAATGTTCCTTTGTTTAAAGATCTAATACTTCTTTCCCCTGCTTGTGGCCTCGATGTTCTTGACCTACCAGTTCTTGAGACTCATACTCAAGTCGTCCCGACGCATTTCTCAAAAGTCTAGACTAGTAATATTCCACAATGATGTGACAAACGTCCGGAAGCGCAGGGTGGAGCCATTTCACCCTTCTGATGAAGAAAATAAAGCTGGTGTTTAACCACAGCTGTGGGTAGGCAGAGGCAGGCGGATTTCTGAGTTCAAGGCCTGCCTGGTCTACATAGTGAATTCTAATTCAGATGGGGCATAGTGATGAGACCTTGTCAAAAAAAAAAAAAAAAGAAAGAGAAAGAAAGAAAGAAAGAAAGAAAGAAAGAAAGAAAAGAAAAGAAAAGAGAAAAAGAAAGAAATGAAGAAAAGAGAAAAAATAAAAGTGATGATAGCTAGCCAGTCAGTGCTAATGTGAGCCTTTAATCTACAGAGCTAGTTCCTGAACAGATAAGTTACAAGGAGAAACCCTGTCCAAAAAAAACCAAACAAACAAACCCAAAACCAAACAATATTTTAAAATAAGACAGACAAACAAAACCCTATCTTGGAACCCACGAGATGGCTCAGGGGCAAAGGCACCTGCAGTCAGTCACACCTGATCAAGCTGTCCTCTGACCTCCATCCCCAACCACAATGTGTAATACTAATCAAAAGAAAAAAAGTAGCCATCAAATCGAGACAAACTTGAGCTGCCTAGGGACCCGATCTCATCTCAAACACTACAGAAATCGGCTTTCAACTCCTGCCGTGCACACACTTCACTATAGAACTGAAGGGAACACATCACTTTCTGTTGTATTTTCTCCCACGTTTCTCTTGGGTTGTGAGTCTGGGAGTTAACGTCCTATGTTTCTATCTTTTCTCTGTTGTCTTTCATAAAGAGACTGCATTGTGTTCTTAACTGGTTATTATATCTTCTAGTCAGCTAGAGGAAGCTGCTTAACCCTTAGCATTTTGCTCCAGGCAGCTCCTAACCAAGGTTTCCAAGGCACTGGGGAAAACGAAGGGTTATTGTGTCCAAGGTGTTAGTACAGGAAACAGTTTCCATTGCTAAAGAAGATCTTTGGGATCAAATTAAACAAAGAAACATCAAGGAGATTGTAAAATGAGACTTCCCCAGCAATACACGAACCTGTGTTGGCTGCATAAACCAATTATCTCTAGTCCCATGACTCAGCAACTAAACCAAAAGCCCTCTCCCAAGTTTTATAAGAACCTCGAGAAATCATACACTCTGAACTCTTCTTTTCTGTGTGCATCTAAGACCGTGGCACTGAGAGGGCTCTGGACAACCTCCTCATTTTACACTAAAACAGCCGGGGAGATAAAGATAGAATTAAACAGCTGTCTGCTAGACCCAGTGAATCAGGCAAGAATCTACAGTGGAACATTCTCTCAGGCAGCTGCTGTTGCCAGCTTTCTGGAGGTATCCACACAGTGTCCCGAGCCAGCATTTCAACCTCAAACTGTGGCTCTAACAGGAATCTTTTTCCACAAGCCTTGCCCTGCCACACGCACTCTGTCTCCATGGTTCTGTTTCAGGCCCTGCTCACAGTCATCTGCAGTCAGCACAGGGCCATTTACCTCATTACAGGCATTCAGTTGTCATTTCTCACTGGCAGTAGCTAGTTGGGCAGTTGTATGGCAGTGGCAGATCAAAGGCACGGGGAGAGGAAATAAATTACCAAGACTATAGAATGTCAGACTTGAAAGCACTGCAGGGTGTCTGCAGCTGGACACTAGACTGAAAGACCAGTATAAGTCCTGTGACCCACCTGGCTGAAACCTCTAGTCAACTGAGAATGTGACATACCTCTTTGGGGAAGTGGACCTAGGGCTGGCCATGTAGCTTAGCTGGTAGAGTACCTCTGCAGCACACACAAAAGCCATGGAATAACTCGGGGATGGTGGCACAAACCTGTAATCACAGCAATTGGGAAGCAGAATTGGAAGGATCAGGAGTTCAAAGCCACCCTTGGCTATAGAGCAATTTGCTGGGCCCTGCAGAATACTCGTGTTCAAGTTTGTTCTGTGAAGCATCCTTAACTTTTTGTACACAACTGCCTTGGGCAAGATTCAAGTTCTGATTCAATTTGCAAAAATAAAATCGGGGCTTGGGGGGGGGGGGGCTGGAGAGATGTCTCAGTGGTTAAGAGCACTGACTGCTCTTCTGAAGGTCCTGAGTTCAAATCCTAGCAACCACATGGTGGCTCACAACCATTTGTAATGAGATCAGATGCCCTCTTCTAGTGTGTCTAAAAGCAGCTGCAGTATACTTACATAAAATAAATAAGTAAATTTTTAAAAATAAATAAATAAAAATAAAATAAAATCGGGCTGGTGAGACAGTCCAGTGGGTAAGGGTGCCTGCTTCAAAGTCTGACAACTAAGTTTGAGCCCCAAGTTTCATGTGGTGGAAAGAGAACTGATTTCCGTGTCAACATTGGGTTCCCACATGCATGTACCTGTGAGCATGTACCCACCCACACACATACACACAAATAAATGGTTAGACATGGAAAGATAAAATCCAGCTCTCCTTTTGCTAGAAATCAACCCCCCCCATTACTATCACCCCTCCAGAGTTTTCCATTAGGAAGAACACACACATTTTATCTCTGATTTGCAGTCAACATTCTGCCTCTAGGATAGTTTTGAGAGCAGCCATCAAGGCAACAGCGGCCCTGGTGTCTGTGTGTAGGGGTGGGGGTGGGAGGGTGGTAAATTCAAGGCTCTATGTAACCCAGGGTGGCCTGGAACTCACTCTGTAGACCAGGCTGGCCTCGAACTCAGAAATCCACCTGCGTCTGCCTCCCAAGTGCTGGGATTAAAGGAGTGCACCACCATTGCCCGGCTTCAGCTCTCTTGTCTTACCTTTCTGGGTTTGATTACAGGCAAAAGACAACATGTCTAGCTTCATGCGCTTCTTCAAAGCTGACTTAAGCTATAGGAAGAAGGGATGGGGCAAGAAATGCATTTGGGAAGAGAGACCTAAAAACACTGAATGCTGTTTAAAATGTCTAGTTAGGCATTCACCAGGGACCTTGAGTAAAAGGAACAGGAGAAGGGGTTAATGCTAGAAAGCCCGAGGATGAGAAACTGGGTTTCGGGAGCTGAGCATGAAGGTCCTTATGCCCATAGGTTTCCAGAGAAACCAAGAATGTCAATCAGAGGATTGTCTTTCCACTAGGAAAGATGAAAAACCCATTCTTCCATCTAGAAAGCTGAGGCTTGGAAGAGTGGGATCTGTACTGTCTGTCGGGCCGGGCCATATGGAGCTCCCACAACCAGGACCAGAGATGGCTAGTAATCTAAATGACCCTTATAGCCAGAGGCTTCCCCAAAATCACCCACCCAGGACCAGAGGTGGCTAATAGCACAAATGACCTCTATGCTACCTGTATGACCAAAGCCAGGACAGAACCTTAAGCCCTTAAGCTAGTACAGATAGCGTATCTCAAGAACCCATCTTCAGGGCTGTCGAGATGGCTCAGTGGTTAAGAGCGCCAACTGCTCTTCCGAAGGTCCCGAGTTCAAATCCCAGCAACCACACGGTGGCTCACGACCATCCGTAACGAAATCTGATGCCCTGTTCTGGAGTATCTGAGGATAGCTACAGTGTACTCACATATAATAAATAAATAAATCTTTGAAAAAAAAAAAAAAAGACAGTGGAAGAGCATTTGCCTAGCAAGTGCAAGGCCCTGGGTTCGGTCCTCAGCTCCGGGGGTGGGGGTGGAGGAAATGGCACATACCCTGGATAGACCCCTGGTTGAGTATCAATGTAATTATGCATAAGCACCTGAGATTGTATTACACCGGGCCCCCCCCCTTTTTTTTTTCAAATTGTACTGGGCTTAAATACATCGTTAGACTCCCGGAAGTCTGGTCCAAGTTGATGAAGTCAATCTGCACCTGGTTTCCATTCTTACAACTTCACGAGGTTCCCTTTCCTCTATGACACTTGCAGGGACACCCCCCACATGCCTCCAGCTAGGGAAGACAAACGGTGTCCCCTAGAATGCTGATCCCCTTCACAGGAGCGGGGGAGGTGGGAGGGGCAGCTGAAGAGGGGGTCTGTCTCAGCAGACTACAGAGGAAAGCAAGTCTATGGGGCGCTGGGAGAGCTCTGCCCCATGCTCCCAGGGCTTTGGCTTCACCGGATGCCTTTTCTTGGAAATGTGTGTGATACAGTGATACTCCCAAACCTGCAGACCAAGGCTTTAGTCATACCAGCTCCAGGTGGCTCCTCTCAGCAGGCTGGGACAACAGCCCAGAAGGTGCTGGCGCCTCACAACTACAGCAGCTCAGCAGATTAGCTTGACGGTTTTCTTCCCACCTTCGTCAGATCTCCCCTGATTTCTCAGCAACCTAAAGACGCCACTCATTGCTCTTCGAAATCCATTGAGGGGAGGGTTTCCACCAAGGGTTCAGGTGAACCCGAGAGAATGAGAAAAGTCTTCCTCTACCTGTCAGAGCCAGATAACGTTGCCCGAGGAAGTTGTATTACCCTAACCCTAACCTATCACCAAATCCAAGGCTGCCCCCACATCATCTCTAATTTCTGTTGGTGCTGGGGATTGAACCTAGCACCACAGAGCTACTCATGACTAACCAGTAGGTTGTAGATGCTTATACAAGTGGACATACTAGGAAGAGAAGGGGTCAGTTCAGGTAACCCGGCTCCCCATCCCACCCCTGACCTTTCAGCACGAACTCTCCCAGACAAAGCTGGTCTGCTCCCTGGATTTTGATGATATACTCAGCATGAAATTTAATTTGTATTCTTAGCTCAAGACTATAAGGGCCTAGAATTACAGCTGAGAGCTCAGGGTTTGTGGGGCCCACCTACTCCTGGGTTTTCTCTCCAGAACAAGTCTGTAGCTAAGAAGGAAAAAGCTTGGGAAGCAGAAAGCCCAGTTACACTGTAGTACAAACTGAGTTCCAGTTACCACATGTTCCCGACCCCCCACACTTTATCTGACACTTCTTAAGGAAGGGAGTAACAACTCCCAGGCTTTCTCACAAGCCCGGTTACAATCCCCTCTGGAGTGAGGGTCCCTGAGGAGTTCCGGTGTTTATTGTCTGTTTTGTTTGGCGATAAGCAAAGTGCAGAAGATTTCAATGCAGCCTTTGTCAGATGCTGGGGCGATCCTAGAGGCCGGACAGCTATGCAGAGTGAGCAGAAGAGCAGCCAGGGGGATTTATAACTGGCGGAATGGGGATCCTAAGAGCCTGATCTTAATCTCAAAGGTAGATAAAAATAGGACCGGCCAGCTTCGGAACTTTCACAGGTCATTTGAGCTCAGCGGGAAAGCGCGCCACCAGGGAATGGCTGACTCGGAATTTGCACTACACAGGTCAAACAAGGTGCCAGTGGATAAACTGCTTTCCTTTGAGAGCCTGCCAGTGCCTCCTGTGGAAGGATTTCTCAGGCTTAAGCTGACCTGAACACGGTTGGTTGGACTATGGGTCAGGACAGAGGGCGACCTATAAGAGGCTCTGGCCTGAGAGTCCTTTAACAGTCGTGAGGGACTGGCCTGTCCAGGGGTTTCTGCTCCTTTGGGAAATTTGAAATCCTTATATACCAAGGGGATGCTCTAATGGTAGGGAAAAAGTGGACACGAAAAGACACAGCAGCTTGTAAGCAGAAGCCACAGGACTGGAAAATCCCGAGGAAACAGATTCCTCAAGGCCGTGGGAGGAAGCCTAAGACAGCTGGTTGATCAATGTAGGAAGAAGAAGGTGGCAGTTTCTCTGAGCTGTGACACGTGCCCAGAGCTGTGGTGACATTTTAGTTCTCGGGAGGCATCAGTACCCACTGATTCAATTGCTTTCCCAGAGTCCCTCCAGGAAGGACTTAGCTCCTCTGTGCTCTGTTGGAACAAAGCCCCAGATTTGACTCAGTGAGGCCCTGAGAGAAGCACCAGGCCCTTCCTGGGAGAAAAGAGGGACTTAAAATATCATTGCAATCACTTTTTAAGACTGAGCATAGCACCTGTAATCCTAGCCCTGGGGACGGGACGGGGGGGGGGGGGGGGAGGGGCGGACGGGGGGGGAGGGGCGGACGGGGGGCGGGGGCGAGGCGACAGCTGAGGTCTAGGCAGATGGCTCAGCAGTCAAGAACACTTGTTGCTATTGCACAGAACCAGGGTTTGGTTCCCCACACCTCACATGGTGAGTCAGGACCGTTGTGAGGAGGCCACTGAGTTTTTACACGCGTGTTTGGGACCTGAGTGGAGTCCTCCTGAATCTTTCTCAGGATTGGCTTCTAAGCACAAAATCATAACCTGGGTTAACACACCTCACTTAGCCAGAATCAGAACTACAGACAGCAAGCAGCAAGGTTAGCCTGTCCAGGACTTTCCCTGACCTCCGCACTTTGATGGATTAGGTCTTTGTTCTGCAGCTGCCAGGTGTTGCTGCCTGTGTGCAGGGGAGGGTGGGGGTGGGGGTGGAAGTGTATGGGGGCGGGGGTTGCAAGGCCTGAATGTTACATCTATCATGGCGTCTGTTATGCTAAGGTCTGGCATCATTTTACAACCATCTATAACCCTAGTTTCAGGGTTCCCAACACCCACTTCTGACCTCTGTGGGCCCCAGGCATGCTTGTGGTGTACAGGCAGTCAAAACACTCATGTATGAGTTCACATTTTAAAAAAAAAAAAGGCTCAAGGTCTTTCTTGTCTGCATAGTAGCCTGGGTTACATGAGATCTGGCCTCCAAAACAAGGCAAGGCCAGGCCTGATTATGTGCAGTTTTAATCCCTCTATGCTACTTAGGAGGCAGAGGCAGGCAGGTGTCCCAGTTCCAAGCCAGCCAGGGGCTGCATAGCAAGATTCTGTCAAAAATAAATAAATAAATAAACAAACAAACAAACAAACAAACAAATATCAGGTCTAGAAAGAGGTGGAAGGAGGTGTGCCAGGTGTTGTGTTTTATAAAAAGAAAGAAAGATAGTCGGGCAGTGGTGAGTTCCAGGACAGTCAGGGCTACACAGAGAAACCCTGTCTCGAAAAAAATGAAAGGAAGAAAGAACCAGAATATGTTTAATAGAATGAGGTATGGTGAGGTGGAAGGGGTGCCTCTGCGGGCCCATGCTGAGGAATGCCATCCCCCTGAGGTACCAGCCACAGGACTGATATAGTATGGAGTACAGTTTATTTATGGCACAGGAGGGGAGTTAAGAGAGGAGAGAGGGAGGGGGAGGGGGAGGGGAGGGGGAGGGGGAGAGGGAGAGGGAGAGGGAGAGGCCAGCCAGGAACCCAAACACGTGGAGAGAGAGAGAGGGGGTGGGGAATAGGGAGAGAAGGGACAGAGAAGGGACTGAGAAGGAAGAGAGTTAAAGGATGAGGAGGATGCAAGCAGCCCTTTTTATACTGAGTCAGGCACACCTGGCTGTTGCCAGGTAACTGTGGGGCGGAGCCTAGAATGAATGCTAACACCAGACACAAAATAAAGCATTTGGCAGCTGGGTTGTATTAGGCTCAGAGGGCAACTATGTGGCAACCAGAGAAAGACATTTTGCTTCTCAGAAGTCTTGCTTCTGTTCAAACACAAAAAAATACAGGGTGCTGAGAGAGATCAGTCAACAAAGTGCTCGCTTGCCTTGCATGGTAGCACCTGTTTGATCTCCAGCTCCCACAGAAGTGCTATGGGAGCTGGGCAGGACGGCTCAGCGGGTAAATGCACTTGGTTGCCATGGCAAATAACCTGAATTCAATCCCTGTAGTAGAGGAGAGAACTAACTCCTGCCAGTTGTCCACATGATGGTGGACAGACAGACAGATAGATAGACAAACACATGCACACACACAAATGCAACTTTTTTTTTTTTTTAGCAGATTTAATTCTTTTATTTTTCTTGTACAAAACTCTTATGTGGTAGCCACAGCTGGAGCCTGGGTCCCCTGAACAGAGACTCTGGTGTGGGTTTTCACAAGATGATCAGTGAATTCCCGATAAGGAGACTTGGTGAAGACAGTCTCTTTCCAGAGGTCAGGGGTCAGGTAGCTGTAAGTCTTGGAGATGGCATCAAAGGTGGCCTTGGAAAAGTTGCCCAGGGTGGCAGTGCAGCCTCTGGCTGAAGTGTAGCAGTCATCTATACCGGCCATCATCAGGAGCTTCTTGGGCACAGGAGTAGAGACAATGCCAGTGCCTCTGTGGGCAGGGATGAGACACCAGCACAGAGCCACAGCGGCCTGTCACCTTGCATGGAACAGTGTGGGGCTTGCCAATCTTGTTCCCCCAGTAGCCTCTCCTCACAGAGACGATGGAAAGCTTGCCTGCATGTATATATGTGCATTGGCCAAGAATTGAACCTGGGCCTCCCGCACGGCAGGCACATGTGTGTATGTGTGCCACTTGCACACTAGCTGCCACTGAGTCCAGAAGACGACACTGATCTCCTCCTCTGGAACTGCCCAGTAAATACTGAAAACTGAGCCCTGGTCCTCTGGAAGAGCAGCTAATAACTACTCTTACAACTAAGCCATCTCTCCAGCTCCTACTTTTATTGTTTTAGACAGGACTTAATATGTAGCCTTCCTTGTCTGTCCTGGAACTCGCTTTGTAGACCAGGCTGACATCATACTCATAGAGACCCGCCTGCCTCTGCCTCCGGAGTGCTGGGATGGAAGGCGTGTGTCAGCACTGCCCAGATGAGATTTTTATAATTTTTTATAATCCCTTGTGTATTGGCTGGTACTGTGTGTCTGTCAACTTGATACACGCTAGAGTCATCAGAGAGCAAGAGTGAGCCTCCCTGGAAGTCATGCCTCCCTGAGATCCAGCTGTCGAGCATTTTCTCAATCAGTGATCAATATGGGAGAGCCCAGCCCTTTGTGGGTGGTGCCATCCCTGGACTGATAGTCCTTAGTTCTATTTAAAAAAAAAAAAAAAAAAAAAGCCGGCTGAACAAGCCATGGGGAAGTAAGCCAGTCAGCTGCAGCACCCTCCATGGCCTCTGCATCAGCTCTGCCTCCAGGTTCCTGCCCTGTTTGAGTTCCTGTCCTGACTTCCTTCAATAATGAATATGGAAGTGTAAGCCAAATAAACCCTTTTTTAGCCAACTCGCTTTTTGGTCCTATTGTTTGATTGCAGCAGTAGGAACCCTAAGTAAGACAACTCATAAACTCTCTGGGGGGAGGGGGCAGGCTGAGAATGTTAACATCCTAGGCTCCTGGCTCTTGGTCTCTTTAGTGCAGCCAAAATTTTGAACTCAGGAGTCCCACAGAGACAAAGATGCTTCTGTTTCCTTCCAATTCAAGGTCTGCCCTGTTTGGACTCTCTCCCAGGATTGGCTGCTTATTCATAGACTCCTGGCAGGAGGTGGTCACGCTGCCAGTGCCAAGGTTCTCCTAATGGGGCCTGGGTGCCAGGCAGAGGAAGCTCTTCCCGTGCTGTCCCAGAGAGGCCCACAGAGGCCACTCTCTAGGCAGCCTTTATAAATCACCTCAAGGCCTCTTTGTGCAGTGTGTGTAGCTAGGCTTCAGACCAGGACCTCGTGCATGCTAAGATGCATGTCTTGCGGAATGACACCCAAACTCTATCGAGCTCCTTGTACTGAGTTGAATTTATTTTCATTCATTGGTATACCGTGCCTAACTGTGGCAAAAGAAGTTTCTTAAAAAAAAAAAAGGTTTATTATTTATTTTATGTATGTGAGTACACTGTTGCTGTCTTCAGACACACCAGAAGATGGCATCAGATTCCTGTTAGATGGTTATGAGCCACCAGGTGGTTGCTGGGAATTGAACTCAGGACCTCTGGAAGAGGAGTCAGTGCTCTTAACCTCTGAGCCATCTCTCCAGCCCACTCCACCTTTTTATTTTTAAATTTAAATATTATTGGGCATGGTGGCACACACCTATATATAATACCAGCTGTTGGGAGTGGAGACAGAAGGATCAGGAGTTCAAGGCTAGCTTCAGTTACATAGCAATTTTGAGGCTACTCTGGATGGCCTCAAACTTGCTATTATACCTGGCTGGTCCTTAACTCATAGAGATCTGCCTGCCTCTGTCTTCTGAGTGCTGGGATTAAAGGTGTGTCCCACCACACCTAGCCCCAGGTGTTTTTGTTTGTTTGTTTTTGTTTTTGGGTTTTTTTTGTTTTTGTTTTTGTTTTTTTGCTTTTTGAGACAAAGTCTCACTATATAACCAAGACTGACCTAGAATTTGTGACAATCTTCCCATCTCAGTTTCTCAAGGGCTTGGATTACAACCATGTGTCACTATGACTGAGTTTTTGTGTTCATCTGCAGGGCTGAGCTCAGCATCATAGTCTGAACATTATACACAATTTCATTACTGTACAACTGATGGGCATTTAAGCTGCTCTCAAATTTTCCCACTGATATGCAGGGCTACAACAAAGACACTGAGTATGTGATGTTGCTATAGCACCGATCTCTGGAATCTGTGCCCAAAGCACAGTTTGCTAAGTTGGGCATGATGCCATAGTTAAAACTAATAGAAGTCAGGGAACCTCAGAAATGCACATCAGTGGGATGACAGCCTAGTTTCTTTTTTCTTTCTTTCTTTTTTTCCAAGATAGAGTTTCTCTGTGTAGCCCTATCTGTCCTGGAACTCACAGAGATACTCCTGGCTCTGCCTCCTAAGGAGATAGGATCAAAGGCATCACCCAGCCCAGTTTGCCCTGTATGGGTCAAAAGAATGGCTTTTTCTGCAGGTGCTATACGATGTCCTCTGTCTTCCTCCTCTTCCTCCTCCTCTTCCTCTCTTTCTTCTTCCCTTTTTTAAAAAAAAGATTTTATTTATTTTATATGACTACACTGTAGCTGTCTTCAGACACACCAGAAGAGGGCATCAGATCCCATTACAGATGGTTGTGGTTGCTGGAATTTGAACTCAGGACCTCTGGATACACTTGGATGTCCATATGCTGAAGAATGGAGTTAGTGTTGGATCTTCTTGCTGGGATAAGACACCATGGCCAAAAGCCAGCTAGGGAGGAGAGGGTTAAACTCAGCTTACAACTCTCAGGTCGCACTCCAGCACTGAGGGAAGTCAGGCCAGGAACCTGGAGGCTGAACTGATGCAGAAGCCTTCCTTGGGGAAACAGAAATCATTAGCTTCCTCCTTCTGGCTTGCTCAGTTTGCATTGTTTGTTATATACCCCAGGACCACCTGGCCAGGGACATACCAGCCACAGTAGGATGGGCCCCCACACATAAATTATCATTATAATGATATAATGATATAATGATGAAGAAAATGGAGGCCAGAGAGATGGTATAGCTCTTCCTGAGAACCCAGGGTTCATTCCCAGCAATCACATGGCAGGTTATAACTGTCTGTAATTTCATTCAGGTGTAGACTCCAGCACCCCTTTCTGGTTTCCATGAGAACAAGCACGCTTATATTACACAGACGTACATGCAGACAGGCAGGGGTCCCTTAGACTTCCACCGTCCACAGAGCGGGAGGTAAGGAGGCAGTTTGGTTCTGACCTTCAGGGGCACCTACACACAAGTGGTACCAACAAGCAGACATGCACAACCAATAACCATAAAAGCAAAAAGTTAAAAGAAGAGGCAAAAACTATATAAAGTACCATATGGACATAAATTTATGCACATATCTTTAATAAATTATGCACATATCTTTAATCCCAGTATTTAGGTGAACCACTTTGAGTTCAAGGCCATGTTGGTCTTTATAACAATATAATGAATCTAGACCAGCCAGAAGTATATAATGAGACTCTATTAAAAAACAAACAAACATTTTATTTTGTTTGTTTATAGTTTTTCACAGGGTTTCTCTGTGTAGTCCTGCCTGTCCTGGACTCCCTTTGTAGACCAGGCTGGCCTCAAAATCACAGAGATCCACCTGCCTCTGCCTTCCAAGCGCTGGGATTAAAGGTATGAGACATCACTGCCCAGCCTTTCTCAAAAAAAAAAAAATTAAAAATATATTTACATGTCTTCCTTGTGTGCATATGTGTACGTGCACAAGCATGTACCATGGTGTGCCTGTGGAGGTCAGGGGACAACTTTTGGGAAGCTGAAATCAGGTCATGAGGCCTGGAGGCTAGCACCTGCTGAACATTTCCCTGGCCTGGTTACAGAGCTTTTAATGGTGGGAGGTCTTCCGGTCACTGGAGGCATGATCTTGAAGGGCATGCTGGGATTCACCCCTCCTTTCCTCTTCTGTTTTATGTCTGACCCACAAGGTGCATGGCTGTCTTACCTCAGGCTCCAAACACCTGATTGGTTCTGAGAGCCAATAAAATTGTGGGTTGAAATCTCCAAAGTGCTGAGTCAGGAGGAAACCTTCTCTCTTTATAACTCAATCATCTCAGGCGTTTGTTATAGTAACAGAAGGCTTACTAATCAGAGTGGGTGAGAAAAAGTTCAGCATCACTAACATGGAAAGGGAAACACGAATAAAAAAACAAACTAATGACGTATTGCCCATATGCTAGCAAAGATTACTATTGTCAGAAAGGGTGAAGAGCAAGTGGTGGGGCTGGGGCTGCGTCTCAGTAGGCAGAGCGCTTGCCTGGTCTGTTTGAAGCACCAGTATTCCGTAAACCCGACATGGGAGGTTATGTCCTCCCCTCTGCAGGTGGAGGCAGGAGAATCAGTCCAATGGAGTTCTTGGCAGCATTGTGGGTTTGATGTCAACCTGGCATACATGAGACCCTGCTAAAGGAAAAAAGGGGGGGACATTGTGGTGTGTTCCTGTAACCCCTGCACCGGTGGCTTATGGGGCAGGTGATTCTGATCTCTTTGATGATCTGAGTTAGACTCCTGAAGCCCAAGTAAAGGTGGAAAAAGAAAACTGACTCCACAAACTTTTCCTCTGACCTGTACATGTGTATCATGTGTACACACTCACTCATGCACGCACACACGCGCGCACACACACACGAATAATAGTAACAAATTGAATAAAGCTTTTAAAAAGAAAACGGAGGCGGAGAACTGCAGAGAAAGTCGCCGGATTCAACGTCTGACCCCTGACCTCTGCGTGTGCACACATAGATGCCCCCCAGCCTCCTCGTGGTCACCTGGATCAAGGCTGAGAGTCTGTGAGTTACGAGATGTTACTTGCTCAAAATTGGAAGACACTTGTCTGCGTGAAAAGTTCACAGACCACAGGCAGAGCAGACAGGTCAGTCAAATTTATTTTTTATTCAAAGAAAATTGAGACAGTTCTAACCAGCTCCCCAAATCTCAATATAGTCTGTTCATGAGAGTGAGGCGAGCTTTAGTGGAAGAGCTTTTACCTACCATGGATTTGACTTCTGGAACTGAAAATAAATCTGTAGAAGTGTTTGATATGTAATAGTCCATTGCAATTGCATAGACCAACCAAATTAAAAAAAAAACAAAATAAAAAGTTTTCAGGGCTGGAGAAATGACTCAGTGGTTTATAGTGCACACTGGAGGATTGGAGAGATGGCTCAGAGGTTAAGAGCACTGGCTGCTCTTCCAGAGGTCCTGAGTTCAATTCCCAGCAACCACATGGTGGCTCACAGCCATCTGTAATGGGATCTGATGCCCTCTTCTGGTGTGTCTGAAGACAGCTGCAATGTACTCATAAATAAAATCAATAAATCTTTAAAAAAAATAGTGCACACTGGAGAAATGGCTCAGTGGTGTTCACTGATCTTACAGAGAATCCAAGTTTGGTTCTCAGCACCCACACTGGGCAGCTCACAACTGCTTGTAACTCCAGGTCCAGAGAGATTTTTATGGGCACCTGTCCACACACAGCACACACATCCCCACACACAGAGCACCCCCCCTCACACACACATATATATGTAACTAGAGCACACACACACATATATGTAACTAAAAGTAAAATAAATCCGGGCTGGAAAGATTTCCATGGTCACTCCTGTAGAGGACTAGGATCAGCACCCAGAACCCACAGGGTGTCTTACAAGCATCTGCATGGCCTTTGTGACTATTGACAGCAGGTAGCTACATACCAGCTCTGTACTATGTAATTTTTGACATCTACACAGTTTTGCCTGTGGCCAGAATCAGGGTCAGATATAATAAACTGGGAATAAGGCCTGGAGAGATAGCTATCTGGTACATGACAGCTCACAACTTTCGATAGCTCCATTGCCAGGGGTGGGGTCTGATGACGTCTTCTGGATTCTGCAGGCATTAGGCACCATCCATATAAGTAAAATGCATTTGGTGAATAAATCCTTTTATTAAAAATAAACGATGGTGCACTCCTTTAATCCTAGCACTCGGGAGACAGAGGCAGGTGGATCTTTGTGAGTTCAAGGCCAGCCTGGTCTACAAAGCGAGTCCAGCACAGCCAGGGCTATGTTACACAGAACATCCTGTCTCTAAAAGTCAAATAAATAAATAAATAAATAAATAAATAGTGTGTGGGAGACATGTGAGGGAAGATTTGCCTCCTGGGGCAGCTTTGAGCTGGGAACTTTGGGGAGAGAAAGATCAGAATGGCGCTTGGAGAAGCCAGTGGTGAGGTCCAACCAAGGTTTCCTCCTTGCTCCCTCTGATCCTCAGGATCCGGAGTTGCAAGCCAAGGGGAGTTGGGGAGGACCCTTGTTTATTGAAAATAATTTGTCACGAGGTAGGATTTGTTCCCTGGGTATGCAGAAAAGACCCTGACTCTGGAGATGCCCCAAATCCACTTTCCCTCCCCCCCGTGGGCCACCATCTTCAGCCTCTTTCTGTCTTGTCTCCCCAGGGATTGTTAAACACTAGCTAGGACATATTCCCCAAAGGTCCTTGACTAGGCAGAAAGGGCTGTGAGGTGTTTGCCCAGAAGGATCTGGGAGCCAGAGGTCAGGCGGCCACAGGCTGTGCAGGGTAAGGTTCAAGCTTAGTAAGTGAGTGTTCAGCTAATAACGCCTCAGGCTGCCAGGTAGGCAGCAATACACCCTGGGGTACCTCTGTAATCAGCCTCCACGGCAACTCAAGGCAAGCTCACGCTCTGGGTGGCTGACAGTGGCTGCACAGGGGACCCGAGTGGATCCGGGACAGCTAGGCACTGGGAGGGAGCCTGAGGAAGACTTGGTTCCCAGAAAGACTCAGTTGCTGAGGCTGGGCAGACTGAAAGTGTTCCAAAGTCCTTGTGTGATGAAATTTTCTGGAAGACCCTTGACCTTCTCAGAGGGCCTTGGTGTTGCAGACTTGTAACTCCAACAACAGTGAGGCAGGAGGATGGTGCTTTTGAGGCCGTTCTGAGATAAATAGGGAGACTCTGATGAAGGAAACAACCGAAAACTAACGATCTGTAACTTTGGAGCTCCTCAAATGTCATGGAGACGTTATTCTTACTGATTGCTCTGTGCGTGCGTGCGCGACTGTATGTATGTGTGCGCATGCAAGCGCGCGTTTTTATCAAAAGGTAGGCAGCTCACTCACCACTGCGCTTTCCCAGGTAGTGACGTCTGAGCTTCTAAAGGCTGTGTGGTCAGCAGGGCAGAGGTCACTCAGCATTTGGCAAACATGTGGTATGAGAGTGCTGTACACGCGGGAAGCGCCTGCCCAGGTCCCGCTGGAGAATGCTCCTCCCCCTGGAGCCACTCCCTGCTAGTGGAGGGAGGAGTTTATAGGCAAGCGAGTTGGCTGTCCTGGATCCTGTGAACAGACTGTCCCTTAGGAAAGACACTCAAGTCAGTGGTGAAGGCAAGGCTGGGCTGAAGGAGAAACTGAGGCAGGAGGCTGAATCTGCACATCCAGGCATCAGTAAGTATCAGTTAGGCAGCTTCCAGGGAGAGGACAGCTGTGAGCATTCAGGATATCGAGGAGGGGCATCTCCAAGCAGGAGAGCTTGGGGAGCCTGCTTTACCTGCCTGTAGCGTTGCTACTTCTGACTTGCTTGAGGAGGTCAATACCTCTGAGCCTCATTTTGTTCATCTGTAAGATGGGTCTGAAATACCTTTTCTTTTGGGGTGTCTCAGTGGTTGAGAACACTGGCAGATCATGACTGTAAATCTAAGTTCCAGGGAACGTGACACCCTCTTCTGGACTCTGTGGCTACTAAATTCAGGTGGGGCAAAGACATACGTGCAGGCAAAACACCCATAAACATAAAATAAATTAATATTTAAAAAATTGAAAGAGAAAGTGTCTTTAGAGGCTTAAGAGATGGCTCAGTGGTTAGGAGTACATGCTGCTCTTTCAGAAGACCCAAGTTCAGTTGCTAGGACTCATGCTTTGTGTCTCACAACCACCGGGACTCCAGCTCGTGGAGATCCAGTACCATCTACTGGGCCCTGAGGGCACCCGTACACCGGTGCATATGCCTACACAAGACCCATATACACACACATTGCTAAAAATAAAATAAATCTTGTTGGGTGTGGTCATTCAGGTCTTTAAATCCCAGCAGTTGGGGGGCAGGGAGGCAGAGGGAGGCAGGCGGGTCTCATAGTTGGAGGCCATACTCCAGATTTCACGTAGAAAGAGCCTGTTTCAAACAAAACAAAACAAACTTAAAATAATTTTTATTTTATTTTGCTTGGTGTGTATGGGTATTTATTTTATTTTGCTTGGTGTGTATGGGTATTTATTTTATTTTGCTTGGTGTGTGTATTTTTTGTTTGTTTGTATGCCTGGTGCCTGCAGTGGCCAGCAGAGGGCATCAGATCCCTTTAAAATGGGAGTTATAGACACTTGAGAGCCACCATATGACTGCTAAGAATTGAACTCTGATTTTCTGGAAGAATAGCAAGTGCTCTTAACGGCTAAGCCATCTCTCCAGCCCTCTCAAAATTAAAAGAGAAAAAAAATATTTTCATGCTCTACATGGAACCCAAGGCCTTCCCACACACGCTCAGCAAGTGCTCTGCTAATGAGCTACGTACCTCCCCAGGCCTTCTTGGGAACCTTTTAAATATCAATTAAATATATAAAGACAATGTTTAGCCAAGGATTGAATTCCTGATTCTCCTGCTTCAACCTCCAAAGTGCTGGAATTATAAGAATGTAGCACCCGGCTCGGCTTGCCCTTCCTTCCTTCCTTCCTTCCTTCCTTCTTCCTTCCTTCCTCTCTTTTCTTTCTTAAACAACAGTCTTGGGCTTGGGAGTGTAGCTCAGTTAGGAGAGTGCTTCACTGGCATGCAGGAAGCCTTGGGTTTGATCCCAGAACCACCTCCACCAGGCTTGGTATTGTAATCGATGTGAAGACGTTGAGGTGGGACGATGAGAAGTTCACACTCACCTTTGGCTACACAGGGAATCTGAGGCCAGCCCGAGGTACATGAGGCCCTGCCTCAGAAGGCAAAATCAGGTGACAGAGAAATGGCTCAGTGCTTGGGAGCAGGACCTGGGCTTGAGTACCAACGCCCACATGGAGGTTCACAACTGTCTGTAACTTTGGTTACATGGGGACCCATGGCACCCGGCATTCACATGGCATGGTGCACACACACACACACACACACACACACACATATGCATATTATATATATGCAGGCAAAATATCCATACTCATAAAACTAAAAGACAATCTTTTTTAAAAGACAAACTCAGTTAGGCAGTGGTGGCACACGCCTTTAATCCCAGCACTTGGGAGGCAGAGGCAGGCGAATTTCTGAGTTTGAGGCCATCCTGGTCTACAGAGTGAGTTCTAGGACAGCCAGGGCTACACAGAGAAACCCTGACTCGAAAAACAACAACAACAATAACAAAAAACAAACAAACAAAAAACCCCCCCAAAAACCCAAAAAGACAAAATCTCCAACCCCAAATGAAAACAAACCCAACCCAGAGCTCTGTTACGTAGACCAGGCTGGCCTTGAACTCAAAATCCTCTGATCCTCTGGCTCTGCCTCCAGTATGCACCACATCTGACTTGCTTTTTATTGAGAAGAGAATTTCCCTGGGTTACCCAGGTTGGGCTCGATCATACCTCCTGGGTCACTGGTACCATAGGTGTACGCCAACACGTGCCTACATTTCATTTCAAAAATGAAAGTTGTTGGCTGGGCTTAGTGGTCCAAGCCTTTAATCCTAGAACTGGGTAAACAGAGTCAGGTGCATCTCTGTGAGTTCAAGACCAGCCAGGGACACATGAAATCCTGTCTTAAAAAAAATAAAATAAAATTAGGGCTGTAGAGAGATTAAGAGGTTAAGAGCACTGAGTGATCTTCTAGAGGTCCTGAATTCAATTCCCAGCATCCACATGGTGGCTCACAAGCATCTGTAAGGAGATCTGGTGCCCTCTTCTGGTCTTCAGGCATACATGCAGAAGACTGCATTATACATAATAAATAAATAAGTCTTTAAGTAAGTAAGTAAAAGACAGATGTGGTGGTGCATGCCTTTTTTTTTTTTTTTTCTCCTGAGACAGGGTTTCTCTGTGTAGCCCTGGCTGTCCTGGAACTCACTCTGTAGACCAGGCTGGCCTCGAACTCAGAAATCCACCTGCCTCTGCCTCCCGAGTGCTGGGATTAAAGGCGTGTGCCACCCCCACCTGGCTGGCCCCTCAGTCTTGAACACTTCCCACTCCATCACTGGGAAACTATTCTCAGCCCTCCAGGTGATAATTAAAAAGCCACCTGCTTTTGGCATGAGGCTATCAGCAGCAGGTTTTCATCTAGTCTCGAATAGGGGCTGTAATCACCCCAGAGTGGTCCTGCATTCCTGATTTGGGGCAGCTGGCTGCTTCTGGGAAGTGGACTGACTCAATGGAAGTGACACTGGCAGTTTTGGGAGGCACTGCGGGGTGTGCCACCCTCTCCTCAAGCTCTCAGAACTGCAGTGGGGCTCATGTGGTGCACAGCAGATAGCCTTCCTTATTGTGTTTCTCTGTTTAGAAGGCTGGGGGACTGGGGATGGCCTGTTAGTAGACGGGAGCCTCAGCTCCGAGGTAAAAAACCTCAATGACTCTGTAACCCTAGGGCTGAGCGTGCAGAGATAAGAGGATGCCTGGGCCTTTCTGGCCAGCCAGACTAGGCTCGCCCTAGGTTCACTGAGAAATTGTCCAAAATCTAAGGAGGAGAGGAATTGAGGAAGACACCCAACATTGACCTCTGGCCTACAAATGTGGGTATGTGAGAGTATTCATGAACACACACACACACACACACACACACACACACACACACACACACAGGCACACAGAGGAGACAGGAAGGGCAGAGAACCACAACACGCTGTTTTAGGAAGCCTTTTTTTCTGAAACCAGGCATGGTGGTTTTAACACTCAGCACTCTGGAGTCAGAGGCAGGAGGATCACTATGAGTTCAAGGCCAGCCTAGTCTACAGAGTGAGTTCCAGGATAGTCAGGGCTCCATAATGAGACCCTGTCTTTCTCTCTCTCTCTCTCTCTCTCTCTCTCTCTCTCTCTCTCTCTCTCTGTGTGTGTGTGTGTGTGTGTGTGTGTGTGTGAGATGAGGAGCTTCGTCTGAAACTTTTAATGTATTTCTAATGGGAGCTTCCTGGGGTCAGTTCAAATTTTCTGGAATTTTCGTTTACTACAAGTGGCCCCCATTCTCTGTCAGATGCCAAATCGGGGATACTTTACTGTACACTGCTCCCAATATTTCCCCTCATTACATTTTCCTTTCAAAGAAAAGAAAACATGAACACTTAGTGACCTGGAAGGTCTGAACAGGCCTCATTTGGAGGGCCTCTTCAGCTTAATTAACTCACAATGGCCGTCCAGTTTCATTTTAGGCTAGAGGTGATTTTTTTCAAGCATAATGCTATGACAGAGGTCATTCCAAAGATTTGGGACAAGCCGCTCTGCTCGCCATGCTGCCGTTCAGGCTAAGCAAATGTCAACAGGAATCTTCAAGCAAATTAATTCCTCTGAATGGGCTCCTTCATCTCCCTCATCTCTGCATTCATTTCCACAAGCTGACCAGTCAGACGCACACGCATGAAAGGAACTGTTCAAATAAGAAAAACAGAGAGATTGAGGTCAGCCTGGGCTACGGAGTGAGACTCTCTATCACAAACCACAAAGAAAGCAAGAGTTGGGGTGTAATTGAGTTGGTGGACTGTTTGCTTACCATGCAGTGAGGCCTGGTGTTTGGTCCGCAGCGCCACAGAAGTCAGGTATAATTCTGGCACTCAGGAGATAGAAGCAGAAAAGTGGGGGTTCTAAAGGGATCCTGGCCATGTGCCAAGTGAGGGTCAAACAAATGTCCACTCCTCCCCCAGATAGGATATTGACAAACCAAAGAATTTCTCAGAAGTTCAACTTTGTGAACCAATGAGGCATTGGGCTGACTCACAGGGCGTGGGGGAGCGGTTGCTTGGAGGAGTGTGAATGACGTCTGAAACAGCCCCATCACTGGATGGTCTCACCCCAGCCTGGAGGAAAATGCTCCTGTAGCTGCAGAGATGGAGCCTCCCTTCAGTTCACCCTACATCAACTCCTGACATCACGTGGCCAGGTCAGGTAGACAGAGTTACACACAGCTGCATGAGGGCAGGGGATGTATAGAGGATAGAGTGGTTGGACTCTCAGATGGAGATCTAAGACCCCCACCTATTCTTCCATGAAGGAATGTTAACAGGATATATATATATATATATATATATATGATTTACTTATGTGTATGAGCATTTTGCCTGAATGTATATATTGGACTGTGTGTGTGTGTTTGTGTAATGCCTGTGGAGGCCAGAAGTGGGTGTTGGATCCCCAGGAAATGGGTGGAGATCCAGATGTTTGTGAGCTACCATATGGGTTCTGGGAACCAAACCTAGGTTCTCAGCAATAACAGCAGGTGCTGCTCTGAAGCACTGAGCCATCTCTCCAGTGCCCAGCAGGTCCAGTCTTGACTGTGTCACATTTTGTAGTCACAGAACATGGCAGTGTCTGTTATTTATGCTGGGACAGCATATTCTACAACAGTGAGTGTGAGGCCAGCTCAATACAATATATTGAATAAGATTGAATAAAGGGTAATATGAAATGCATACTTTTTTATTATATCCTGCCTTAAAAAAAAAAACCATAAAACAAGGGGCTGGAGAGATGTCTCAATGGTTAAGAGTACTGGCTGCTCTTCCAGAGGACCCAGGTTCAATTCCCAGCACCCACATGATAGCTCACAACTGTGTGTACCTCCAGTTCCAGGGGATTTGACACCCTCACCCAGACATACATGCAAGCAAAACACCAATGCACATAAAATAAAAATAAATAAGTGAAAGAAAGAGAGAAAGAAAGAAAGATAAGACAAGAGCTGGTAAGATGGCGAGGTGGTTAAAAGCATTTGCTCTTGCAGAAGACCCTTGCCAGCATCCATGTTGGGACACTCTGTGACAAGCTGTGACTCCAGCTCCGAGGAATCCAACACACTCTCCTGGCCTCCTTAGGCATCTGTACCCCGTAGCAGACATTCACACAGACATACAAATAAAATAATAATAAATAAATCCTAAAAACATAAAAGAAAGCTGGGCAGTAGTGGCTCACACCTTTAATCCCAGTGACAGGGAGGCAGAGGCAGGTGGACCTCTGTGAACTGGAGGCCAGACTGGTCTACAGAGTTCCAGGATATCCAGGGTTACACAGAGAAACCCTGTCTTGAGAAAAAAAAAAAATCCCGGGCAGTGGTGGCGCATGCCTTTAATCCCAGCACTTGGGAGGCAGAGGCAGGCAGACTTCTGAGTTTGAGGCCAGCCTGGTCTACAAAGTGAGTTCCAGGACAGCCAGTAAGGCTATACAGAGAAACCCTGTCTCGAAAAAACAAAACAAAACAAAACAAAAAAAAAAGCAAGCAAGCATGCAAGCAAACAAACAAACCAAAAAGAAAGAGGAAAAAATGAAAGAAAACAACAAAAAAAGTCTAAACAGAACAAAAGGCTAAATCATTTGGGAACAGAGTCTTGGTCTAAACAAAATATGTTTCCTGTCAACATTAAGGGCATCAATAGAAAGGCAGGAAAACGTCCAAAACGGGGGCAGAGAGGAGGAGGCTAACTTCAAGTCAAAAATCTATCAATGGGCCATCCATGGTGACCCCCGCCACTGATCCCTACAGAGGAGGCAGAGGAACATGTATGTATCTCTGTGAGTCTGAGACCGGCCTGATCTACATAGTGAGACCCCCTAAAAAAGGAAATCAACAGTTTGTGTGTGTGTGTGTGTGTGTTGGGGGGGAGTTAAACAGAGTTTTCATGGGATCCAGAGATTCAATTTGGGGACAAGTACCCCAAAGAAGAGAAAACGGACATCAAAACAGGGAGAGGCAGGCCTGTGAGCAACGCCACCTGCTGTCTATTCCCGGTACTCACAAAGTGGAAGGAGAAAAACGCTGTCTTCTGACCTCCATGTGTGCATACATATGACACACACACACAAATAAAATGTAACAAGAAAAAAAGTTACAAAGTTACAGAAGTTTTCATGTTCTTAGTTAAGAGCACTGGCTGCTTTTCCAGAGGATCCACTGCTGTTGTTTTTTAAAAAGTTATTTATTTATTTTATGTATGTGAGTACACTGTCGCTGTCTTCAGACACACCAGAAGACGGCATCAGATCCCATGACAGATGGTTGTGAGCCATCATGTGGTTGTTGGGGACTGAATTCAGGACCTCTGGAAGAGCAGCCAGTTCTCTTAACTGCTGAGCCATCTCTCCAGCTGCACTGTTTTGTTTGTTTGTTTGTTTTTGTTTTTAAACAAAAGCTCAATCTTTGGATGTTACCAGTGAAGACTCAGGAGCCAGATGTTAGTTTTGAGAGGCAGAGAAAGCACCCAGCTGACCTTTCTCCATGCCTGCCAGCTATTTTACATTGTTGCTGAAATATGCCTGCCAGTCACACGCACACACAAAAAAAATAACTTGACTCAGAGCAGGGTCGTGCTGGCCACATACCCTGTAACATATGTTATGAAGTTCGTCAATCTTAAGAAATTCCACCATTATAAGCTTCATGTACGACCCATCAAGTTAAACGTCAGTATGAACGGTTATGTCTAAAATGGCTTGAGTCAGGGCGGCTCATTGGGCAGTGACTGCGCATGAGCTCATTGTGGTTTCGGGTTTTTAGCCTTTATAAGCTGGCCCTGAGAAATGTCCAGCTTGGAGCTTTGAGCTGTTGGCCTGGTCAATCAGTCTTGAGCTATGCATTCAATAAACCACCCCTGCTTAACTGAGATCGGTGTTCAGGTGGTTTGAGGGGCAACTCCTGGACATTAACAATATGTATATATAATATACATCACAGCACATTACCCTGTCATCAAACAATGAAGTGTGGACACACGACAGAGTGCAGTTAGAAGCCAGGCATGAAGGCTGCTGATGTGTGATTCCATGCACATAAAACATGAAGGATCAGTAAACTGTGGGTATCAGGCTGTGCCCTGACCCAGATCACACTGCATACATAAAGGTGGTAGATCCCTCGTCGTCTTCCTCCTTCAATGAGACAGGGATTTATTAGGCAGCATTGGCTGGTCTGGAACTCGCAGAGGTCTGCCTGCCTCTTCTGAGTGTTGTGGATTGGTTCTAATGCTATTTGTGTTACTTTGGCTCGAAATCACACGGGAACTAGTACGTCTGAGCTGAGTGAGCGTCCCTGCCCACAGTTGGCTCTGATTGGGAAATAAATTTGCCAGCGGCCAATAGCTGGGCAGAGAGACAGAGGCGGGACTTTTAGGATTCTGGAGCAAGAAACGCGGGGGCGGGGGTGGGGGCGTGAGGCCGGGGAGGGGGGTGAGGGGTGAGGCAAGCCAAATCGCCTTGACCAGGAAGCAGAGAGATCACGCGTGAGGGAGCAAGAAGGAAAGCACCCAGCCATGTCAGAGTAGAGGCCCCATGGGCCACTTCCCCAATTGGGTCTGGGATAGCAGAGATGAAATATAGACTTTAGAAAGTATTAGCTCAGGAAAATCGGTGGGGAGAGTGCTAGCCTCGGGGAGGTTTGAAAGTGCCCAGCTATTGTGCTGCTTAAGGCATATTAAAGATGGGGCCGTGTGTGTGTGTGTGTGTGTGTGTGTGTGTGTGTGTGTGTGTGTATCTTTTGGGGGGGGGAACTCCAAAACATTTGGGCAGGTGTAGAGGAGGCGCATGCACCTACGGGGAAATATAGAGAGAATTAGCAATCTACTGCTACAAGCTGAGTTCTGGGATTAAAGGTTTACACCACCATACCCAACCAATGACATGTTCTAAAAAATATTTACCCAATTTTATTTGCTGTTTATGTGTGAATACCCACGTGTATTCGTGTGCACAGTATGTATTCAGTGCCCGGGGAGGTCAGAAGAGGGCGTCACTGGAGTTTCAGATGGTTGTGAGCTACCATGTGCTTGCTGGGAACAAAACCTGGGTCTCTCAGCAAGAGCAGTTGAGTGCTCTTAGCCTCTAAACCATCTCTCCGGCACTCAATGTTATTTTCTTTTTAAAGATTTATTTATTGATTATATGTAAGTACACTGTAGCTGTCTTCAGACACTCCAGAAGAGGGAGTCAGATCTCTTTATGGATGGTTGTGAGCCACCATGTGGTTGCTGGGATTTGAACTCCGGACCTTCGGAAGAGCAGAAGGGTGCTCTTACCCACTGCACCATCTCACCAGCCCCCAATGTTATTTTCTTAATTTGGGTTTCCAAAAGCAGAGTAGATGCCAAGTCCTGAGTTATTGCTAAAACAAGTGTCTGAATAGAGGGGAAGTCAGGAAGGAAGAGAAGCTGAGGTTAGCAGGAGGTCTGCTTTGTCTGCAGCATAGCGGGAGTGTGTGGTGCCACCCGCATTCCCCCTCTGAATTCTACTCTCTGTTTATTAGAGACCAGGCTGGCCCCAAACTTAACCATATTTCTGAGGATGCCTTTGAACTCCTGATCCTTTTACATCTGCCTCCCTCATGCTGAGGTTACAAGTGTGCACCACCACACAGAATTTACGAAGTGCCAGGGATCTGACCCAAGGTTCTTGTACGCCAGGCAAGAGCTCTACCAACTGAGCCTCACCCTCAGCCTCTGAGCTGTACTCTAAGAGGGTTTATGCCAGCCTAGTGTGGTACACGTGCCCTGATCCCTGTCCTCTGGAGCCTGAGGCAGGAGGATTATGAGTTTGGACCCAGTCTGTGATACATAGTGAGTTCAAAGCCAGTTTGAGTTACACTGAAAGATCCTGTTTCAAAAACAAGAGGAGGCCTCTTCAGGTAAAGGTACTTGTCACACAAGCCTGACAACCTGATTTCTTCCCTCCTGGAACCCACATAAAGGTGGAAAGTCCTGACGCCACAAAGTTGTCCTCTGACCTCCACACACACCACGGCAAGGGCAGACTCTCCACGCCAACTTCTGTCTCCAGTACCATCAAAAAAAGACAAACAGTCAAAATAAATAAATAAATAAATAAATAAATAAATAAATGTTAATGTTATATTACACAATGCAAATTTCACCTCAATATAACAAATTGGGGCAGGTACTAGATGAACAGAGCCCACAGCCACTGTTATGCTCAGCCCACTGAACCACTCCCCCAGCCCCAATCACACAATTTTTTAAAAATTGCTTTCTCTACCATATGGGTAACTAATTGGCTGGAATGCCAAGTTCTTACATTTCCAAACACCTTCTTCTAGACATCTGTGCACTCATGAGATAGCCAGCCCCCAAGGTCATCTGGGGGTTTATAAAGCCACTCTTAAAATAGGTGCACAGTAGGTTGGGTGCCCTTTCTCCTTGGGGCACCCTCAATCTGCCCGTCATCCTTCAGCCCTCTAGAGACCGGGTGTCTGTAGGCACACCCTGGGTCTTGCATGAAAATGAAAAAACGTGTGCAGAAATAGTTGTTTCTTTCTGCACATGTGCCCTCTGACCACTCACTGGATGTCATGGGTGTACAAACTACCCTTGGGACAGAGTCACTGCCTTAAGGGAGGAGGCTTCATGCCATCTGGCGGTGGCTCTTCTTGTCTCTGCAGAGGTCACTGAGGAGTGATGGGCCTGTCAGAAGCCGTTTTCTTTGGAAGCATGACATTGAGCGGTAGATCTCCTTATGTTCCCCCGGATAGCTCAGGAGAACGTTGCTAGGTGGGAAAACAAAAATCTAAGATAAAGTGGTTTTGACCATGAAAGGGGAAAGGCTAGCAGCTTTGGTCTCAGGCAGCTTCAGCCACCTTGAGAATTTTTTTATTTTTTATTTTTTATTTATTTATTTATTTATTTATTTATTTATTATTTTTTGGTTTTTTGAGACAGGGTTTCTCTGTATAGTCCTGACTGTCCTGGAACTCATTCTGTAGACCAGGCTGGCCTCGAACTCAGAAATCCGCCTGCCTCTGCCATCCAAGTGATGGGATTAAAGGCGTGCGCCACCACTGCCTGGAGAATTAAAATAGGTGCTCAGTAGGTTGCTTGCCCAGCATCAGTGAAGCCAGGAATTCACTCCAGCACTGCAAAATCCAGGCACAGTGAGCATGTCTGGAATCCCAGCACTTAGAACTGGAGGCCTGAGGGTCAGAAGTTCAAGGTCACGCTGGGCTATCTGTAACATTGTTGCTCAAAAATAACTAATTACTAGCCCATTATCATTATCTTATTTCCCATCTGGTCCTTAATTTGACAGGAGAATAATGACCTTGTTACCATCCTGAGACTAAGGTCCTTTTTACCTTTCTGTGATGATAGGACTCAGGGCCACAGCTGGATCTGGCACCCATAAAAGTACCCCTGGCTCCATCCTTGCTGAGGACGGTTCGGGGAGGGCTGAATGCAAGCTGGGACTTCTGTGACAATAACATCATTAGCCTTTATTGTAATTTTTACTTTATTTTGAGCTGGTGTTTTTCAGGCTGGTAGCAACCCCCTGGACTCAAGCCATCCTCTCTCCTCGGCTACCCAGTAGCTTAGAGGACAGTCTTGTGCCAACACAGCTATCTGGCCTCGCTAACTTTTTCTTAATTTGATTGGGCTAGAGAGATGGCTTAGTATTTAAAGGCTTAGCTTCTCTTGCTAAGGGCCTTAGTTTGATTCCTCCGGGACAGGCAGCTCACAGCTGCCCGGAACTCCAGCTTCTTCTGGGCTCCAAGACACACAGCACCCCCACCATGGCATATATTCACATAGAAACATACAACAATAAGTCTTTTTTTTCTTTTTTTTTAAAGATTTCATTTATTTATTTTATGGATGTGAATACATTGTTGCTGTCTTCAGACACACCAGAAGAGGACATCGGATCCCATTACAGATGGTTGTGAGCTACTATGTGGTTGGTGGGAATTGAACTCAAGACTTTGGGAAGAGCAGTTAGTGTTCTTAACCACTGGGCCATCTCTCTAGCTCCCAAGGCCTTTTAGAAAACATTTTTAGTTCAGTCTAGGGTGAAAAAGGCCAGTAATCCTAGCACTTGGGAGACTGAGACAGAAGGATCTCAAATTCAAAGCCAGTTTGGAAAGTGCTAGGAAGGTTGAACAATCACTCATCTGTCCGTCCATCCATCCACCCACCCACCCATCCTTTCATCCATTCGTTCATGGCTTGTTTTGAATTTTTAAATATCTAAGCTCACTTATAACTACTTGCTAACAGTTTTTGGTTTTTATCCTTGTTAGATTTGAACATCTAAGATGTGTTGGCTTCATAAAACAGGCTGGTTAGCTTCTCTAGACAAGGTCATGTTGGTAAACATGTGGGTTCTGAGGTGCTCTCTCCCTTGTGAATGCCTCAGGGAAGTTCTGCAGAGCAAGCCACAGACGATACGTAAAGAGCAGGCTGTCCAGTGTGGCCCTCATGCTGTGGTTTACCTAGCCCTGTCTAGCCGATGGTTTTATTTTGTTTGTTTGTTTGTTTTTTTCAGTCTTTGGAAATACTTGACACCAATACATCCTGGGTTTGGTTTTTTTTTACTCATGAGAATATATTTATATTTTTTTCCAATTCAATTTTTCTAATATTAAAAGTTCTAGTCTTGTGTGTGTGTGTGCAGTGTGATGTGGGTGAGCATGTGTCACCCAGCACGTGTAGATATCGGAGGACAACGTGTGAGAGTCTGTTCTTTTCCTCCTTCATGTGAGTTCTGGAGATTAAACTCAGGACAAGTGTCTTTACCCACAATCCATCTTGTCTAAAACAGCAAGCCAAAAAGCCAGCTGCCCAGTTCTTGCCTCCAGGTTTTTGCCCTGAGCTCCCGCCCTTCATGAAGAACTGGAACCTTTAAAGGCAGATTAACTCTTTTCTCTCCAAGTTGCTTTTGGTCATGGTGTTTATCACAGCAACAGAAAGCAGACTTGGTGCCTCGTGCATTTCTCAGGTTCCCAAGGCTGGCCTAGTCCAGTCAGCTGACTGTTATAGCACAGTGGCCATCGAGAGTTCAGGAAAGCCCCGGCAGTTGTGTTCTGGGGTTCACGTTGCTCCTCCACAGCCCCTCCATTCCCAGGAGCCTCAGGTCACTGCCAAGCTGTCATTTTGTCCTCTGGTTTAACATAACCTTTGTACGGGTGTAGGTGTGCATGTGTATCTGTGTATGTAGGATACATGTGCAGGTCAGAGGTCAACCTTGGCTGTCATTTCTCAGGAGCTGTGCATCTTGTTTTGAGACAAGGTCTCTTGGGGCATACCAAGGTCTCTTGGGGCTCAACAAGTGGACTAAGCTGGTCAGCCAGGGAGCCCCAGGATCTACCTCTCTCTGTGCTATGCTAAAATCACAGGCCCACAGCGCCAGTGCCCAGCTTTTTACACCGGTTCTGGGTTTTACGCTTGCACAGCAAACACTTCACCAAATGAGCTACCCCTCTCCCACACCCCATAATTTACTCTAATGGTGGTTCCTTCCCTCACTGTGGCAGGCTAAATACTTATCTGGGTCCCCTGGAAACCGTAGTTGGTTTCCACCGTTGTGATAACTTTTCCCAGGGAGCTTTGAATAAACAAACATCTTTTCACCCAGACGGGCATCCATGATGGACCAAAGTACGATTTCATCTTGAGTTCAGCTTGGTGAACTCAGTGAGTTTATTGTGTTTTCTTACAGGAGCGTAGGTGATTGCCCAGATCAGCTGTGTCATTGCAGAGCCCCACTCCATCGTGGGAGCTGCAACATGGAATCTTGATGTATTCCGTTAACTCCATTTTCTGTACAGCCTAGACTCTCCCCAAGATCGCTGTCCTTGAGGGAGAGGGCGGGGAGCTCACGGGTAGCCTGAGCCCAGGTTAGGGTCTCTTGAGTTCCCTTCCTCCATCTCTTAGTGAGTGTCAGGAATTCCATCACTGCAAACCTGGGAATCACTGTCTTTTTCTGTTCTAGCTGCCACGGCTACCAAGCAAAGGCATTTTCTGCTCCAACGTGGCATCAGGTTAAGCCCAGAAGGAAAAATACTACACTGATGTGTATGTGCTAAGGCAAGACACTTGGTAAGAGTGAGTTGGGATCTGGGGTGAGACTATTGGGGTTCTCAGGAGGGTCAGGATTGTAACCTCAAGGAGGGAATAGGAGTGGGGTGACAGAGGCCAGAGATCTGAGTGATTTGGGGGTGAGGGCACAGGCTGGATGCAGGTGGCCACCGGAGGCTAAAGAATGCATTGTTTACTTGAGTCCTGTAAGGCACTAGTCGAGCAAGCATTTAGACTTGACCTCCTGACCTATTAGACACGGAGTCTGTGTCCCTGTTTCTCACATGTGTCAGTACACACATGTGTGTGGATGCCCATGTCAGTGTGTGCATGTGTGTGTAGATCAGAGGACCACCTCTGGATATCATTCCCCAGGAGCCTTCCACCTTTGATTTGAGAGTCCTCTATTAGCCTAGAACATCACCAAACAAGCTGATAGCGTAAGCTTGCAGGGATCCACCTGTCCCTGCCTCCCATCCCACTGTTTCTGGAATTCTAAGTGCCCATCACCTGGGTCCTCAGGCCTTTGAGGCAAACACTTTCCAGACTGAGCCATCGCTCCAGTCAGAGTTTGCCTCCTTTTAAGCACTGAGTTTGTGGATATTTGTTTCAGTGGCACCAAGAAACCAACAGAAACTTCTTTCTTGCCAGGTTACATACACCACAGATTTACAATGGACTTGATCAGTCAAGGGTAAATTGATAGGGAGACACTGGGCAGATAGAGCAGGATCCAGGCTCCATCAATAAGCAGCTGGTCCAATTAGCAGGAGAGGCTAGGGAGCAGCTAGTCCTGGTGCCTGGAACTCTGCTGCGTTTGCAACAAGAAGGGTGTGAGTCAGGCAAAGCTACTCATAATTTTAGATATTTAGGTCCCGTGTTGCTTGTATCTGAATTAATAGTAAGGAAGACATTTCTAACCAGCTTTTGGGATGGGAGATTTTTTTTATGTGGGTTACTGATATCCACAAAGAAGAATCGTGGATGAATGGGTATATACGTGTGTGTGTGTGTGTGTGTGTGTGTGTAGTGCATGTGGATGTGTGTTTGTGGCATATTCTCATACACACATTTGGAAGCCAGAGGAGGATGTCTGGTGTCCTCAAGGGAATAAAGCAGCGAGTGACAGAGCAGACATAGGACACCCTCAGAAAGAAAGTCATTGCTGGGGCTGGGTATGTAGTTTAGCTGGCAGAGATCTGACCCAGCATGCATAAGATATTGGGTTCGGTCTCAGCACTGTATGAAATTGCATGGATACACACACATACTTAGTTAGAATCGGCACTTGGGAGTAGAGACAAGAAAATCAGATGTTCAAGGATATCCTTGGCCACACAGTGAGTTTGAGGCTAGCTTTGGGTACATGAGACCCTATCTTTAAAAAGAAGAAAGAAAATTGTTAATTTTTCTCTTGAGTGTTAGGTATTCAGCCTTGTACTCTAGGTAAATTCACTGTCACTGAGTTATACCTCTGGACCAGGAAAAGCTTAGACACATCCCTATTAATATGGTTAAGAAAGCAGGCTTTACCAGGTGTGATAGCCTACTTTAATCCCAGTACTCGGGAGGCAGAGGCCAGCAGATCTCTGAGTTGGAGGTCAGCTTGGTCTTCTACGGCAAATTCTAGGACATTTAAGGCTGTCCAGGTGTTCCAGGACAGCCAGACCAGGTAAGACCACACAACACAACAGCAAGAGGCAAGGAAGCAGATGGGCTTCGACTGTGATAGGTTGACGGTGGCTTAAATTGGACCAAATGATGCAGAGAGCCTATGCAGAATGGCTCAGCCTCCATGGTTCCTGGGAGCTCCCAGGGCTGTAGGGAATGGATAATGGCCTCTCTGTGTTGGGCACAGAATATTCTTGTGCAACCACAGTCACCCCTGTATGTCAGTCCTGTATGAACCTAAGTGTCTGCTCGTTGGGCTGCCTTCCAGCTCACCTGTGCTCACCTTCCTTGATCTTGTCTCTGTTCCCTGTGCAGACAGATGGTTCCTCCCTGCCTGTGTGGGCTGAGCACACCTGGGCAGGAGGTGCCTGCCTGTTTACTTGGGCTGCTGGTACTTCCTACTCACCCGGGATGGCCGTGCCTCCCTCTCTTCTTTTTCTTCACCTCTTTGGGCCTTTCCAACAAACCCAAGAAGCACAAAGACTCCTTTCTCATTCTTAACCTTCCGCTGTGTTGAAGTGGGTAAACTTGTCAGTTCATCTGACACAGTCAATAAAGTCATGAGTTGTGGGAAACAGGAGAGTAGAACCAAAACATGCTTCAGTGAGCTGGAGGTGTGGGCGGACAAAGACAGAAGGACTTCACACATCACACGCATACACAAACTCATGTGTGCTCGAGCACACACACACACCACACACACACACACACACACACACACTGGCGTGTGACCCACAAACACAAGAAGCAAGATATCTCCTCTTCAGAGTAGATAGATGGAAAATTTTAGGGTCAAAGAAGACGATGGGTCAGAAATTAGGCAACAAAATTGACACTGCTTTACTCTGTATGCGCCTACCATTGGAAGTATGCCACCCGAAGAGGGAGGGACCCGAATCTAGTAATGTGCCCTCATTAGCAGGTGGCTATTGGATCTCAGGAGCTGATCTGATCTACTTTCGTTATTAATTTAATTGCTGCCTTTAACACAGGTGACAAGCATTGCCAGCTGTGCGTGGGGTTGGGCAGCAGGACCTCTGCACGGTGGCAACAAGGCTTGAAGTTACAGACTCAGTCACTGTAGCCGTGTACAGCATGCAAGGAGACTCATGGGCCACATAAGCACAAGTGAACCCCAAAATGCTAACCTCAGGGTTGCAGAGCTCCATGGAAGATGGGCCTGGGCACTACTGAGAGTGGTGAACACAACCCAGGGTGCCACATCCTGGAGCCCCCCAGAGTGCCACGTTCTGGAGCTCCCTCCAGGGTGCCACTTCCTGGAGCCCCCCAGGGTGCCACGTCCTGGAGCCCCCCTGCCTCAGATAAGTTGTTCTCTCTCCTCTGCCTCCTTCCCTCCCTGTGGAACCTTGCCTCTCCAAGGCCCAGATGACTCTGTGTTTCTTCGGCTCCAGCCTCCTCCCCAGATCAACTGCCCCCTGACCCTCAGCTATACACTGTTTCCCACTGCAGAGTCCCAGAGAAAATCTGCATGCTTTAACCCCTAATGCTCTGGAGGCAGAGGAGAGCAGGTCTCTGAGTTCAGGGCCAGTCTGAGATCAACAGACAGACCCCCGTTCCGTTTTGCTCTTTTCACTCAGCTTGAACAAGATGCTGTCTTATCTAGCATTGGTGGGGTATTGTTTTCTTTTGTTTAGAGATGGTGAGTGTCTCCTGTCACCCAGGCGGATCTCAAACTCAACACGTAGCTAAGGATGGTTGTTAACTTCTGAGTGCTCGAGATACGGCCATCCTTCTTACCAAGTTTACGTGATGGTGGAGATTGAAGCTGGGCTTTTGTGCATGCTGGACCAGAACTCTACCAACTGAGCCACACCCCCGACTCTCACGATCATTTTTGTTTCTTTTAGTTTTATTATTTATGTGTGCATGCATGAGTGCCTTTGTGTATGTGCTTGTGTATTTATGTGTGTGAGTGTGTGTGTATGTGCATGTGAGTGAGTGTGTGTGTGTGTGCTCGCGCACACGCATGTGCACATGGATTCCAGTGCTGATGCCTACAGAGACTGCAAGAGTATGAGATCCCCAGGATCTGGACTTACAGGAGGTTGTGATCTGCCTGAGGTGGGTGCTGGGAACTGAACTCGGGCCCTCTGCAAGAGCAGCATTCCATATGAACTGCTGAACCATCTCTCTCTAGCCCCCTATCCCCGCCCCTTCCACTTTTTTGACAGGGCTTCATTCTGTAGTTTAGGCTAGCTTCAAACTCCTGGCAGTCATCTTGTCTTAAACTCATGATGCTCTCCCGGCCTCAGACTCCCAGTTATGAGGAGATCTATTAAACTCTTCAGCAGATATGGGGCTCATGGGGTCAGCAAGGTGGCCCTTACTGCAGGGCCAGCGGCTCAGCAGAGTGGGCAAGACGGACTTGGTGAGACAGTAGAGTGGGGTTTGAATTTGGAGAAGCTCTGAGAGCTGAAGAGGAAGTGCTTTGTGACCTCTGCTCCCTCAGACTGGGGCGATAGCGGTAAGTCACTCCCTTGTCATAAAATGAGAAGTTCAAAAATAATGCCAGCCACCATGCTTCAAGGCTGCTCTGAGGACATAAAGCTACTGCTGAATTCCTTGTGTGTGTGTGTGTGTGTGTGTGTGTGTGTGTGTGTGTGCTGTCTCAAACTCCTATTGGAAACTGAGGGGGAAACTGAGGCACAGAGTAGTTGGGTACCTGGTTCCTTTGCGAATCTTTGGGCTCTTGAGCTTCACGGGTTTAGGATTTCAGTGGGGTCTTCACAGTAATGGATGTTCCCTGATGAAATAAATGGCTGCAGGGAGCCCTCTGAAATATGAGCAATCCACCTCCTCACATACACTTGCTACAGCGACACGCTACCACTTTGCTATCCCAGAGAGCAGATCGATTCTCTGCCAGAGCAGATCAGTTCTTTGCATCTGGCCAGCTCCCTCCAGGAGCCCCACCTGCCTACACCTTTGCGTCTCTGAAGGACATGGGATACGCTGGCTAATCAGGCAGGCATAATACCAATTTCTCTTTCATTATCTACATAGATGCACAAGGATCAGGCAACTTTTGGACTCAGCCTTGGTGTTCCCAAGTGCACTGTAGCTGTCAGAACAAATCCCCAGGAACATAGGAGCACCCACACCTCCTCTACCTCAGTGTCTCCAAGGCATGTGTACAGATGTAGCTCAAAAGCCCAGCTCCATGTTGGCAAGATGGCTCAGCAGGCAAGAGCACTGACTGCTCTTCTGAAGGTCCTGAGTTCAAATCCCAGCAACCACATGGTGGCTCACTACCACCGATAATGAGATCTTACACTCTCTTCTGGTATGTCTGAAGTCAGCTATAGTGTACTTATTTATAATAATAAATAAATCTTTGGGCTGGATCGAGCAGAGACTAAGCAAGTGGGGCCGACCAGAGCTAGCAGAGGTCCTAAAATTCCCAACAACCACATGAAGGTTCACAACAGTCTGTGCAACTACAGTGTACTCACATACATAAAATAAATAAATTTTTGAAAGAAAGAAAGAAAGGAAGAAAGAAAGAAAGAAAGAAAGAAAGAAAGAAAGAAAGGAAGGAAGGAAGGAAGCAGGCTGAGGGCTGGAGAGATGGCTCAGAAGTTAAGAGCACTGGCTGCTCTTCAAAAAAAGAGAAAAGCCTGGCTCCAAGGTCAAGGGCTGGATAAACCTATCTCTGCCTCTAACTGGGCTCCTCCTGTTCTTGCCTAAAGCTAGGATATAAGACTATCTTCCCAGTTGCCTAGCTGGCCAGGGAATGGGGGTCAACCCTTGAGCCATCAGGGATGTTCTTATGTCCACTCTGGGACAGGCAGGAAATACCAACTGGAATCTGGCATGGTTTTCAGACCCTGGTGACTTCACTCAGCAGCCAGGAGAAAGGGCAGAGGACATAAGGCCACTGTCCTGGAAGCCCCTGCTTCCGGGTGCGCTGTGCCTCGGGCTCTTCTCAATCCCTCCAGCTCGCTCATCATCCAAGGTCCACAATGGCTGCACTGTGTGGCCACTGAACTGAGTTCCCAAAGATGTTGAACAACCAGACATGGGCTAATTGGCTATGGTAATGCCCTGGGAGGAGGTGAGGCACGTGCACAGGCACCAAGTCAGAAGGGCCATTGTGGGGAGGGTGTTATTGCTCAGTGGGCGCAGCAAGGGCGGATCAGCCAGCTGGACCTGGTAAATTGTTATTTACAGTTTCTGGGCATTTAAAAGAAGTGCAGCCCAGAACCTGTCCTGCATTCAGGGCTACAGCATCTGCCATGAGGGCCCTGGTGAGCGTGGTGTCCCTGTTCTTCCTGGGCATCCAGGCCCACAGTGATTGGAGCTATTCAGGTAAGCCAACACCTGGCACTTCAGGACAGAGTGACAAAGCAGCCCTCTGCACTGCATGTGGGTCCTCTGTCGGGGTCCACCTGCTCCTTGTGGGTTCACATGTGTTTTGCTATCTCTGAATGAACAACAAATAGACTTAAAACCCCAATGAGTGAGAAGAGGAGACAGGGTTTCCCTGCCTCTGCCTGGCTTTACTTGGCAGCTTTAAAATCTTTCCCCATCCAGGACTGGCTTCTTTGAGAACCCACTTCTCACTGTGAGGTTGTTATTGGTATCAGAATATGTGACAAAATGGCTTCTAGAAAGGACAACCAAGGCCTCATAGAGACTACTAAATCACAGACCGCTTCCTCCTCAGGAATGTGCCTGCTCACAACTCATCCAGGATACCTTGCCTCTGCCAGAGCTCACTGACCTGACCTTCAGATGCTCAGTCAGACTCCTCAAGGAGAATCTTCCCACTTGTAGCTTCCTAGAACTGGGTTGGGGGTCATAGTGCCTGGAGAGGCTGTAGGCTGCTGGATGGTGCAGGAGGCCAGAGGGACATAGGACCAACTCCCTCTCACACAGGACACACATCCAGAGCAGACTATAAGTCCTAGATGAAGGTGACAGTCAGGGACATTGTGGAGGCTCAGATAATCCCGTTCAGAGGGCAGTTCCGTACGTTACCTGTTGGGAGATGGAACGCACGCCTGCCTGGGAGCATGGTGGCTTTTCAGTGTCTTCAGACCGGCAGAGCTTCAGGGGTGACATGAGATGGAGGATTCGTATGGCAAATCCCCATCTTCCTTATGGTTTCGTAGATTCCCATACTGAAGGTCTCCCTCTCACGGCCCCCCAGTGGGCCTGGAGAACAGGGTAACTTTTGTGAATGCCTGAGGTTCTCTGTCTCTTTTCCCCTAGCACTAGGGTTGGAGACCGGCCTTGTATGTGCTACGGAAGCTCTACAGTTGAGCTATGCACCTGGCTCCTTCCCACTAGCCTTGAGACCCAGACCCAAAGCGCTGGATCAAGGGAGGGGCTGTGCTCGAAACTTGGTTTGAATTATTGAGCAGTGGGGAGAAAATAATTAACTTTTTTGTTGACTGCAAACCAAGAGGCCCCAACCCGAGCACCGTGACTAGAACAAGCTGTGTGCTCATTCAAAGCTACCCTGCAAGGATCCACAACTAAAAAGCGCTGAACGGAGCTGCGCATGGTGACTCTCTAATCCCATACTCAGGGAACAGGGGCAGCCAGACCTCTTGTGAGTTCAAGGCCAGCCTGCTTTACATATTGAGTTTAAGGACAGCCAGGGTTACACAGATAGACCGTGTCTCAAAAACCAAAAGTAAACCAAAACAAATAGCTCAACAAACCCCCTCATTGGTGAGGGTCTCTGTCATCTGCAGTGACTGGCCACCATTACCCTGGCTTTGGGATTATTAACTATCTCCTAGAAGATAAATTTGACACCCTTCCTTTCCTTCCTAACTCTCTCCCTCCATCTTTTCTTTCTTTTCTTCTTTTTTGTTTTTGGAGATACCATTTCTCTGTGTAGACCTGGCTGTCCTAGAACTCACTCTGTAGACCAGGCTGGCCTCAAACTCAGAGACCAGCCTGCCCCTGCTTCCTGAGTGTTGGGACTAAAGGCGTGCGCCACCACCTCCAGGTTGTTCTTTTTATTTTAAAACAGTATCTCACTATGTTGCCCAGGCTGGCCTTGAACCTCTGGCTCAGTTACACCTGTGCAACACCCAAAAGACAGGAGGATTGCCATAAGTTTAAGGCCAGTTAGGACTACATAGTAAGTGAGATGTCTCAAAAAATCAAAACAAGTTAACTCCTGGGTTCAAAAAGAACCTTCTCCTAAAAAGAAAGAAAGAGAGAGAGGGGGGAAGGAAGGAAAGAAGGAAGGAAGGGAGGGAGGAAGGAAGGAAGGAAGGAAGGAAGGAAGGAAGGAAGGAAGGGAGGGAGGGAGGAAGGAAGGGAAGGAGGGAGGAAGGAAGGAAGGAAGGAAGGAAGGAAGGAAGATCCTCTCACCTCCACCTCCTGAGAAGCTGGAACTACAGATACTCCAAGTTGTTGTTTGTTTGTTTGTTGTTTTTTAACTGTTTCTGTGTTACTTTTAAAATAGGCTCTAATGTAACTCATGATAGCTTTGAACTTGTTTTGTAGTAGAGGATGACCTTGTACTTGCAATCCTCCTGCCTCTACCTCACCAGTGCTGGGGCTCCAGGCCTGTGCCACTCTTTTAATAGGATGCGTCTTCAGATGCCCTGTATTCATGGGTTGTCATTTAGATGGTCTTTGCCTCCCGGTGAACCTAGAGAAGCAGCTAGAGCAAGAAGAAAGTCACTGCTTTTGGGGGCGGGGAGGGGGGCGCAGGGGAAGCTGGGGTGGGGGTGGGGCTCAAGTCCAGGGCTTGGAAACGAACACTACACTCTCTGAAAATAAGGTCCCAGGTTATCCGTAGGTCCAGGCTCCCTTCAGGAGCCTTCACCACGTGACTACTGCAAGGCGGAGGAGACCCTTGGCTGTGAATCACCAGCTCTTGGTTCTTACTGCCAGTTGCCTCAGAGGAAGAACACCATCGCCACACCCCAAGTGCTGGGCTTAGTTTAGAGCTTTCCCGGCCTGCCTTCTGGAAGCCCTGCTTCTATTTCCAGAAGGCTGCCCCATGGGTCTTCCACCTAGAAGCCCCTGCGTGAGAAGCCTCAGAGAAGGCTCAGCGGGGCAGCTCTGAGTTGGGCCCCACTCTTTCCTGTTGCAGGGGATGATGGCGTGGGAGAAAGTCAGTGGTCTGAGCAGTATCCTTCCTGCGGCGGGGAAAGGCAGTCGCCCATCGACGTGAAGACGGAGGAGGTGATGTTCAATCCCTCCTTGAAGCCCCTGAGCTTGGTGAACTATGAGAAGGAGAACCTGGAGTTCACTATGACTAACAACGGACACACAGGTAGGGGGTACCGGTGGGGCTGGCAGTCTGCATGAGAGACAGGGCATGCACATGCGCTCAGGAGCAGCATGCACAGAGACCCCATTTTCTAGGACCTATGCATACGCTAGGCAACCCCGGGGAGGGCTGGCTATACTTGTCGACGTTCCTCCTTTTAAAGAGCCTAGGCTGGCTTCAGTAAAGGGCGACCCTGAGCTCCTGACTTCCCCACTTAGGCTTACTGGGAGCTGGGATTACGGAGGTAACTACCACAGTTTACGCAGAGCTGAGGATCAAACCCAGGGCCCAGTGCTTGTTGGCCAAACACTCTACCTCAGCTCCATTGGTGGTCACCTAAGGGCAGCAAATATCTGGCGAGACACTGAACGTTCCCATTTTATAAGCCTAACAAGCTGGATCCGCCGCACTGTAGTCTTGCCCCTGACCGGTTGGTTCTGCATAGAGAGTTGTCCTGGCACCCATCTTGGCCCGCTCTGTGCACCACAGGTGCCCCAGTGTCACCTTCCCTCCGGGAACAGTGTTCTGATCCATCAGTAACACCTTGGGTTGCCACAGGTGAGGAGGGGTGGGGAGTGACCAGGGAGATACTTATGGGAAATCTGAGTCTCCCTGTGCTGTGTTCTCTCCTGCAGTATCGATCGATCTGCCGCCCTCCATGTACCTTGAAACCTCTGACGGCACTGAGTTCATCTCAAAGGCCTTTCACTTTCACTGGGGGGGTCGGGACTGGGAACTCAGCGGCTCTGAACACACCATTGATGGGATCAGGAGTATAATGGAGGTATGTGACAGCTCCCACAGGGTCTCCTTCCCTTCACGCTCCAGAGTCACTTTCTTTGTGTCAGTGTCTGCATGCTTGTTATACACATGTCATGTATGTGCGCATGCATGTGAATGTGCATGCACACATGTATGTGTACTCGTGGAGGCCAGAGATTGATGCTGTCTTCCTCTGTCACAATCTCTCTCACTGAGTCTGGATCTCATCAAGGAGCTGGCCATCGAGCCCCAGGGACCCTATTGCCTGCCATTGTCTCAGAGATTATAGATAAGCAATACTGTGCCCAGTTTTCCTTTGTGGGTGCAGGGAACTGAACTCAGTTTCTCATTCTCAATGACGAGTGCTTTACCAACTTAGCCATCTCTCCAGCTCTACCTTTCTTATTAAAATAGTCATTTTAATATTGGCTTATTCCCTTTTGGGGTGGTGGTGGTTTCGAGATATGGTTTCTCTGTATAGCCCTGGCTGTCCTGGAACTCACTCTGTAGACCAGGCTGGCCTCGAACTCAGAAATCGGCCTGCCTCTGTCTGCCTCCCGAGTGCTGGGATTAAAGGCGTGTGCCACCACTGCCCACCTTTGACTTATTCTTATTAAAGTAATCAATATGATTTTGTGCAGTGGTGATGGTTCAGTCACCCTTGTGTTTCCATCGGCAGTGAATCTGTGTCATTGCGTTGTGGGGGAATGTAAACAGGGTCTCTCTTCAGAGAACTCACAGCCTGGCAGGAGTCTCTCTTCTGCAGGAGGCAGGCCTTCCCGTTTCAGCTGAATTTATGTGTTAGCCTTAGAGGGCACCTCCTTGGCCTGCAGCGGTCCTCCGCTGATTTCCCGGCCTACTGTAGATTCCAGTGGCTTCCTGAGGGAGAGATCATTGCTTGCCCACTCCTTAAGCCTCCTAGTGGCCTGGGGAGGGCATGGAGGCCCCATAGAATCCAGCCTCTGGCTGAGAGAGTTTGGGTCAAGGCAAAACAGAGCCACAACCTCTTCTTATTCTCAGAAAAGTTTCTGGTCTTGGCAGTTGGGACTTGTAGCCTGCACGGAAGGAGAGAGGCCAGAGTTGTTTGTGTGGCTTAGAGTGAGGCGCCTCGCATTCTCTCCCCTCTCTATAGAATCTTTAAGTGTTTGAAGTCCAGATGAACTACCCTTGACCGCCTTTTCTCACTCACAGGCTCACTTTGTTCACTTCAATAAGGAATACGGGACCTATGAGAATGCCAAGGATCAAAAAAACGGCCTAGCTGTGTTAGCCGTCTTGTTTAAGGTAGGCTGGAACAATGCATGCGTGTCTGCACTTAAGACGATGGCTGGAACTACGCATGCGTGGCCATGGTCAGCCTCTAACTAGAACGACGCATGCGCGTCAGCCCTCAGGCTATGCCCTCAAGTCCAAATGAGGTGTGCGGTCTGAAAGACACGTCATCTTTCTTTTCTCTCTCCATCCCTTCCTAAGCTCAGCATTCCTGGGAAAGCTTCCTCGTGGAAGGCTGACCGTTTTTCCAGCCCTTGGCCACTCTTGTGTTATGAATCACGGGACCCTGGGTAATAAGATGACTTAAAAGACCTGGGATCCAGAAGGGTTGACTGGACACAGGCTGGTCTAATGGGCCAGGTGACACCAGCCAGCCAGATTCTCGAAAAGTCCACACGATGGACTTAGGCATAGGTCATTTGAAGTTGACAGGAATCCGGGCTGGCGAGATGCTCAGTGATTAAGAGTCCTGGCTGTTCTTCCCGAGGCCCCAGGTTCTAGGCTCAGCACTCCCATGGTAGTTCACCACCAGTTCCAGGAGACCCACTGGCCTCTGAGGGCACCAGGCTTGCACATGGTACACCGACATATGTGCAGATAAAAACACACATACATAGAAAATAGAAGCAAATAAGACTAAAAAACAAATTCAAAGTAGACAGGACTCTAATTCTCAAAAACTTTACGTAAAAGCTGGATAAAGTTATAAGCAAAATGAAATACCCAGTTGTTTTCATATAACATAAATAGATAAATAAGTAAAATTTAAAATCTAGAAGCATCAATCTTAGCAGCGACATTAACTGCTCTGTGCTGCCACGGAGGCACATTCTGCAGGTTAAACACGGGCGAACACCTAAACAAGCCCACAAATAGACACATCAGAAAACGCCACAGCATGGTTTTAGAAGATCAGAATCAGAACTGCTTGCACATACTGTCTGATATGTTCACGTTTCAACAAAAACGTTTCCCATGCTAAGAAGGAGAGAGATACGGGAACTGGGGGAGCTAGCTCAGTCAGAGTTTTCCGTGCAAACGTGAGGACCTCATGTGAAAAGCCAGGCATGTTTGTGTGCACACAAAAGAAATAGAAGGCAGAAATAAGAGCCACTGAGATCGCTTGGTGGGCAAAGTACATTGCCACGCAAGTATGGTGATCTAAGTTTATTCAATCCCTTGAATCTGCATAGAGAACCAATTCCACATAGATGTCCTCTGACCTTGACATGTGTGACCCTCATTCAAACACACACTAATATTAAAGTTAAAAGAAGAAATCAGGAGAGTAGTATGAATACTTCACATAATCCATATAAAGGAGAAAAAGCCCAACAGAACAGACTCCAGGAATCTATCATAGAGGTGCAAACCTGTAACCCCAGCACTTGGGAACAGTATCAGATTGCAGCAAATCCGAGGCCAGCATGACCCATGTAGGGAGTTCTAGACCAGCCCAAGCTACACAATAAGACCATGTCTTAAAAACACAAAACCAAGCCAGTCAGTGGTGGTGCACACTTTTAGTCCCAGCACTTAGGAGGCAAAGAAAGGCAGGTCTCTCATGTTTAAGGTCAGCCTGGTCTACATAGTGAGTTCCAGGACAGCAAGGACTATACATAGAGAAACCCTGTCTCAAAAAAACAAAACAAAAAAAAACCCCACCAAAACTGAACCAAAATAAACTCAAACCTAAACACGGGGGAAAACAACAACAAAATATACTTTTTACACCAGAAGCCACTTTCATTTTCTTCTTTAAAAAACAAAACAAAACAAAACAAACAAAGTAAAACAACAACAATAACAACAAAAAAACAAAACAAACAAAATCAGGGCTGGAGAGATGGCTCAGTAGTTAAGGGCCCTTGCTGATCTTACTGATCATAGCACCCATAGGATGGCTTCGCCTCTGTGACTCCAGTTCCAATGGGTTTGGTGCCCTCTTCTGGTTTCCCTGGGCACTGCATGCAGATGCTATGCACACAGACACACAGACAAACTCTGATACACATTAAAATAAGTCAATGAAATCAACACTCATACAAAAGAGTGTTGTAGCAATAGCTACAGGAGCAGCTTCCTGTGGGAGATCATGTCTCTCAGGAGCCCTGAGGAGAGAGATGAGGGCAGTGGGTAGCAGAGGACAATCAGCTTGTCTCCCACTAGGACAGCCGAGCCATGCTACCTCCATGTTTTTTGTTCAGCCTTCCAGCTGAGATATCAAATGGCTGGTGTGGGGTAGTGGGCCAAGTTCTCCCCTGGCTGAGTGCTCTGTGTTACTCCCCAGATTGACGAGTATGCCGAAAACACTTACTACAGCGACATCATTTCTGCCTTGAAGAACATCGAGAAGCCAGGTAAGGAAGGCCCACAGGCGGTGTGTGGCGTGCGTATGGAAGCTGCAGCCCTCCCGAGGGAAGCCAGGTCTCTTTGACTCTTTCTTCTACGGCTTAGGAGGGAAGCATACCTCTGAGAAACCATGCATAAGTTCTTGTGCACTGTCCTCTCTCCAGCTCCTAAGTATGGATTTTTAAGTCATTAAGGTGTATGGTGTTTGTCTTTATTTTTTTATTTTTTGAGACAGGGTTTCTCTGTGTAGCCCTGGCTGTTCTGGAACTCTCTCTGTAGACCAGGCTGGCCTTGAACTCAGAAATCCACCTGTCTCTGCCTCCCAAGTGCTGGGATTAAAGGCATGTGCCACCACTACTCAGGGTATTATATGCTCTTAACCACTGAGCCATCTCTCTAGGTTCTGGAAGTCACTTTATTTGTTTATTTTAAATATTTATTTATACAGATACATCTGCACACTGGAAGATAGCATCAGACAGTTATGAGCCACCATGTGGGTGCTGGGAATTGAACTCAGAATCTTTGGAAGAGCCGTGAGTGCTCTTAACCACTGAGCATCATCTGTCTAGCCCTAGAAGTCACTTTAAAGCCCATGCTGGCTTTGAACTCAAGGTCAGGTTTGCATCTCATTTCCCAAGCGCTAGGATTACAGTGTGCCCCACCGGGCCCATTTCTCTGCTGCCTACCCATCCACAGAGCAGTAAACCCGGGGACAGCTTCTCAGCCATCAGCCCCGTTGTTCTGCAGTTTAGGTTAGCTAGCTGACTTGAACATTCCTGAGGCAAAGCCAGAGCTGTCCCTGCTGGGGCCAGGTCGAGCAGAGCTCCTTTCTTTTTTCTTTTTTCTTCTTCTTCTTCTTTTTTTTTTTTTTTTTGTTTTTGTTTGTTTGTTTGTTTGTTTGTTTCGAGACAGGGTTTCTCTGTATCGCCCTGGCTGTCCTGGAACTCACTCTGTAGACCAGGCTGGCCTCAAACTCAGAAATCCGCCTGCCTCTGCCTCCCAAGTACTGGGATTAAAGGTGTGCGCCACCATGCCCGGCTCAGAGCTCCTTTCTCATCCATTCTCTGTCTTTTCTCTTAGGAGAAACTACAACTCTGAAAGACACGACCATTAGGAACTTGTTGCCTAAGGACGTCCACCACTATTACACCTACCCAGGCTCGCTCACCACACCCCCCTGCACAGAGAATGTCCAGTGGTTTGTGCTTAGAGACAAAGTCACTTTGTCCAAGGCCCAGGTAACTACAGCGCCACTCCTCAAAGCCTCTTCTTGACTGCCTGGGTAGCAAGGACACTCCCAGAAGCCCACATGACTCATTGATATAAGCCACACACAGGTTTTGATAATGCCGTAGTCAGGGTTTCCATGGCTGTGACAAAACACCATGACCAAAGAAATGGGCGAGGAAAGGGCTTATTTGGCTCATATTTCCATAGCACTGTTTGTCATCAAAGGATATCAGGACAGGGACTCACACAGGGCAGCATCCTGGAGGCAGGAGCCGATGCAGAGGCCATGGAGAGGTGCTGCTTACTGGCTTTCTCCTTGTTACTTCCCCAGCTTGCTTTTTCTTTTTTTCTTTTTTCTTTTAAGGTTTATTTACTATTATATGTATGTACACTGTAGCTATCTTCAGACACCCCAGAAGAGGGTGCCAGATCTCATTGCAGATGGTTGTGAGCCACCATGTGGTTGCTGGGATTTGAACTCAGGACCTTCAGAAGAGCAGTCAGCGCTCTTAACTGCTGAGCCATCTCTCTAGTCCCCCCAGGTTGCTTTCTTATAGCTCCCAGGACCACCAGCTCAGAGATGGGACCACCCACCATGGGCTGGGCCCCTCCCCCATCAATTACCAATTAAGAAAATGCTACAGAGCTGGATCTTACGGAGGCATTTTCTCAGCTGAGATTTCCTCATTTTAGATGACTCTAGCTTGTGGCAAGTCGATATAAAACTAGCCAAGACCAATATCAACCCCCATCCCCACAGAACTGTGGGTGACCTTTAGCCCCGAGGCAGGGATGGGTGTTAGAGGCACCAGCTGATCCAAGGAGCTTTGATTTGAGGTAGTGGGAACTCTGGAGTCAGAGCCTTGGGAAAAGGGAGGCACATGCTAAGGACAGATGCTCTCAAGCAGACCTGTCTAAGCCCAGTCCTAGGTCCTGTGTGGCTTACATTCTCGCAGCCTAGGCCAATGGCTGTTTCTGCTCTTTGTCATGTTAAACACAGCTTTATATTCAGTTAAAAAAAACGTAGTTAAAATTTTAGTTGTGTCTCTCTGTGTGTGTGTGCACCTGAGTGTATGTCTGTTGTACTGGAGTGTATATTTGTGCAACCTTGGGCGTGCAGGAGCCCATGCAGGTCAGAAGACACCATCAGACCTCTTAGAATTAGAGTTAGAGGTCTTTATAAACTGCTGTGGGAGGATGGGACCCAAAATTTAGGTCCTCTGCAAGAGCATCGAGTGTTCTTAACTCCCAAACCATCTCTCCTGCTCCATATCCAGGCTTTTGAGGAGAATTGTTCTATAGGTCCTCTTTTTGTCTTTCAGAATAATAAATAGTCCAGGCACATGAATCAATCAACCAACCTCCTTCCCTCCTTCCCCCTTCCTTCTCCTCCTCCCAGCCCCCCTCCCCCCACTGCCACCTTCTCTTCCTCCTTCTGAAGGATCTTACTCTGTAACCCAGATGGTCATAGCAATCCTCCTGCTTCAGCTTCCTGATTGTTAAGATTACAGGCAAGAGCCATGATGCCCAGCTCTGAATGTGTCTTGACTTTAGTGAATAGACCACACCATTCGTAATATACATTTATGGAATTGAATATCCCTCAAGCACTGCTGAAGCTGTAAGGCGAGTCTAATATTTCCTTAGAAACTATTTTTTTTCTCCTAAACTTCATTTCTCTTCTCCAAGAGAAGATGGAAATGGCTTCTATAAGGACCCTTCCACGCAAAAATGTTCCTCTGTAGGCTGGAAGTGCCCCCAGATAAGAGACGTAGCACTTGCCAGTTATCTCTGGAAGAACCCATTGAGTGGCGTTATTAGAAGGACGAAGCTCGGACCTGTCCCCCTGAAGCCTCAGTGGAGGCGAGGCAAGAGCTTGAGAGTTCTGGGCCAGCCTTGGACACACAAACAGGAAGTTCTGGGCTGGCCTGGGCTACAAAAGAAGAGAGTTGTTTAAACAAACAAACAAACAAACAAAACCAAGGCTCAGATTATAGCTTGGTTTAAAGAAAACTTGCCTAGCATAACAAGGCTTTAGATTCCTACCTCTGTGGGGGATAGTCCCAAAACACACAAGGAAAAAAGTAGTTTGAAAGAGGATTATCAGAGTCAGAGTTACAAAGACTTCAGACAGGGAAATCACCAGACAAAATGTAACAGTATACTAATATACACATGTACATATGTATATTTTTATACATTAATATATGTACACATATAGATGTATATATTTATATGTGTGTGTATATATACATACACATACATATATACATATACATACATACATGCATATATATATATATATATATATATATATATATATGAGTTTCTCTGTATATCCCTGGCTGTCCTGGAACTCACTTTGTTGACCAGGCTGGCCTCGAACTCACAGAGATCCTCTTGCCTCTGCCTCCTGAGTGCTGGAATTAAAAGCATTGCCCCAATCCCCACCCACTGGGATGAAACTGTGTCAAGGACAATTTGAATGGCTGGGTTTAACAGCACGTTGGATTTAATTCAAGAGGCAACTAGTGAATTGGAAGACAGAGGTGGGAAGAGTCTAACCAAGGCACAAAGACAAACATAGGTGGAAATGTGCAGCGTCTAAGAGAGAGGAAGGGTGGAGCAGAAGGATCTAGCAGATGCCTCACATAAGCCCCAGGAGAGGTTCAGCCAAGTGTGGGGTACATGGCTTTGGTTGTAGCTCCTAGGAAGCAGAGGCAGACAGAACTTGGGGAGTTCGAGGTTAGCCTAGTCTACATAGTGAGTTCTAGACTAGCCAAGGCTATGTAATGAGACACGGTCTAAAATATAATAATGTATTATTATTATTTATTATTATATCAAGAGTTAGCCACAGAGAGAGAGCAGAGGACTCAAAATCTTGGAGAGAAATGAATGGAGAAGCCAGATGTTCTCATGCAGCAAAAAACACTTCTCAAAGATGTAGACAGAATATACTTTAAAAAAACAAATACTGAGCTTAGCACAATATATTTCTGTTACTGATTGCTTTTGTTCTGTTAACCAAATACTAATATAAAAAGAGGAGGGGAGACTGTGTGGAGATGCCTGCTGGGAAGGTGGATGGATGGACCGATGGACGGTGAGGTAAAGCCTGGCAGATGGCTCAGAACCGATCGAATTGACTTTTTTTTTTTCTTACACAGTCACTAACTAAATGCTCTCACATTCTCCAGTGCTTTCTGCCTCGTAACTCACTTTATGTTGTCTGTAGGTGGTGACCATAGAAAACTCTGTTATGGATCACAACAACAACACCATTCAAAATGGTTACCGCAGCACACAGCCCAACAACCACAGGGTGGTGGAAGCCAATTTCCTGAACGTCCAGGATATGTGTGAGTGCATCAGCTCTTAGTTTCTTTGTGAGGTTGGTGGAGCTCGGTGCTCTTCCCTCTTCTGCCTGGTCCCTTATAGACTGAGAGGGAAGGATCACACGAGCCAACGTGGGCAGGGCAGGAGAGGGTGGGGACACCAGTTTCTCCCATCTCAGTGAGAGCGGCAGAGAAGACGCCTAGTCCCAGTATGCACATACACACACAAATACATATGTACATGTGTGTGTGCTTGAGCACACACACACACACACACACACACACACACACACACACACTACATACATGGGGAGGAACTATGACTTATATTCTGCATTCTCTGTTTCCTAAGGTACTTCTAAGTTTGATCTTTTAAAACTAATCTTTTCTTTAAAATGTGTGTATATAGTTTATGTGTACATGTGGTGTGGTTGTGGAGGCCCGAGATCAACACTGAATGTCTTCTTCACTTGCTCATCATATTCATTCATTCATTCATTCATTGAGATAGGATCTCACTATGTAGCTCTATCTGGACTAGAATTTGCTGTGTAGACCAGGCTGGCCTCAAACTCACAGAGATCCATATGCTTCTGCCTCCCGTGTGCCAGGACAAGGCATGTGCCACCATGTCTGATTATCCATGTGTTTGTTTGGTTTGGTTTGAGGCGTGGTTTCTCATGCACGGAAGCTGGACGTCACTGATTGGCTAGGCTGTCTGTCTCAGGTCCACTAGTACGGAAGCTGGGACTCACTGATTGGCTAGGCTGTCTGTCTCAGGTCCACTAGTGCCTAGGTAGCAGAGGCGTGCCACTGCGCCCAGTGTTTCTGTCGTTCCTGAGTCTCTGGTCTCTCAGACCTTCATGCTTGCACCGTAGGCACATCGTTTAGGATCGCTGAGGGATCCTGCGGTGTCTGGGTAAAGACCGAAGTCCCAAATGAATGTGTGTCATTTGACCTGGGCACCGTCATGTCAAAGACCCAAATGCCTCAGACCCAAGGCTGGAGGCAAAGCCTTCCCTGCTGAGGTCAGAGTCCCAACGCCTTCCCGGGGTCTGAGTGTGAATGTTAGCGCTGTGTGCAAGGATGTGAACAATTGTGTGTGCATTCTGGCTCTGCTCCCGGTGGAGACGTCCTCCTACAGGACTAGCTAGCTCCTCCTTCTATGCTGGACGTAAGAAAAACTTGGAGATTCTGGGCTGTGCATAGTTGGTGCACTCCATTAGTGAGTGGAACTTACCTGACCCCTGTCTTTCTGTACATGTGTCTGTCCTTCTTTTGTCCCCTTATTACCACAGTCAGGGTCCAGGATCAAGCAATGTAGGACATGGCAGTTTGTCAGCTCAGTCATCTTTGAGAATTTGTAATTACTTCCTCCCTCCCTCTGTCTCTCTTTGTTTCTCTGTCTCTATGTCTCTTTCTCTCTCTGTCTCTCTCTGTGTTTGTCTGTCTCTCTCTGTTTCGCTGTCTGTCTGTCTCTCTCTCATGACAGTGATTCTCTACATACCACTGGCTGTCCTAGAAGTCCTCTGTAGCTCAAGCTAGTCTTAAATTCGGAGCCCCGCCTATCTGATGGGATCGGAGTCACGTGGCTCTGTGTCCGTCTTAATTCTTCTTTTTCTTCAATGTTTTCTAGACTCTTCGTACCACCTTTACCTAAAAAACATGCAGAAGGAGATTCTACAACCTAAGAAACAGAAGAAAACAAAGAAGAACCGGCACTTTTGGAGCCGGAAATGACACACTGGCCCCAGGGCTCACCCTGCCCCTTGTCTAAGGAATCCTGGAATGTGGGTCTCCTTGCTGCCTTCAGCGAGTCTCTGATTAACCCAGAGGGAGTTCTCCTCCGAGAGAAGAAGTGGAGCTACGTTAGCCAGAAGAGAAAGGGATGTGGGTGAGAGGGAAAAGACTTCGACGGACGTGCAAAGAAATCAAGCCTTTCATAATTCCCTGTCAATCATTCACCTAAAGTTGGGGTCCACAGATGCAGCTCATGGTAGAGAGCTTGTCACAACCTTGGGTTTGACCCCCAGCGCCGAAAAAAGAAAACCATTCACCTTGATCTACGTTATAAATCAGCCTTTAGCATTTAGATGTAATAAAGTGATTTTGGAAATTTTCATTTTTAAATTTTGTGTTACTATTCTTTTGCACCACTTTATTTTTTTTAAAAAAAGATTTATTATTTTATTTATTTTATGTATATGAGTACACTGTCGCTGTTTTCAAACACACCAGGAGAGGGCATCGGATCCCCATTACAGATGGTGGTGAACCACCATGTGGTTGCTGGGACTTGAACTCAGGACTCGGGACTCCTGGAAGAGCAGCCAGTGATCTTTAAAAAAAAAGATTTATTTGTTTATTATATGTAAGTACACTGTAGCTGTCTTCAGACACCCCAGAACCCAAAAGAGGGCGCCAGATCTCATTACAGGTGGTTGTGAGCCACCACGTGGTTGCTGGAATTTGAAACTCAGGACCTTCAGAAGAACAGTCAGTGTTCTTAACTGCTGAGCCATCTCTTCAGCCCCAAGATTTATTTTTAATTTTGTGTATAAGAGTGTTTTGTTTATATGTGCCTGTGTATAATATGTGTGTAGTCCCCAAAAAGGCCAGAAGAGGGCAGTAAAGTCCCTGGGACTGGAGTCTTTGTGGGTGCTAGGAATTGAACTATGTCCTCTGCAAGATCAACACACGACCCTAACCATTGAGCCATCCCTCCAGCCTCTGTGACACTTGGAATAACCCTCTTTGCCCTATTCTGAGGGTCATAGATGAGGGAATGGAACTTGCAGAGGAAAGTGTTTTTCTTTCTTTTCTTCCTTCCTTCCTTTCTTTTAAGATTTATTTTTTTTTATGTACATTGGTTTTTGCCTCCATCTCTGTGAGGATGCCAGATCCCTCAGAACTGGAGTTACAGAAGGCTGTGAGCTGCCATGTGGTTGCTGGGAACTGAACCTGGGTCCTCTGGAAAAGTAGCCAGCCCTCTCCAGTCACAGACAGAAGTCAGAAGGCACCTTATGGGAGTCAGTTTTCTTTCTAACGCCAGTTCAAGGATCTAGCTCAGGCGTCAGCCTTGGTTACAAGCATCTTTACCTACAGAGCCATCTTATCTACACGCTTAAGCATGTTTCGAGCCCAGAGAATGACAAATGGAAAAAGAATATAACAGTCATGCCAAAAAGACACTGGGGGCTGAGTGTGATAGCGCACACCTTTAATCCCAGGACTCAGGAGGCAGAGGCAGGGGGATCTCTGTGAGTTTGAGACCAGCTTGGTCTTCCTAGTGAATTGCAAGATAACCAGAGATATACATACTGAGCCCCACCTCAAAATACATTCACACACACACACACACACACACACACACACACACACTCATGCAGACACACATACACACACATACATACATACAAACACGTACACATACACACGTACACAACTCAGTGGTATGCCTAGTACTATGGAGAAAACCCTGAACTCTGTGCATCCATAATGGTGTCAAAAATGCTAGTAAAGAGCTGGGCAGTGGTGGCGCACGCCTTTAATCCCAGCACTTGGGAAGCAGAGGCAGGCAGATTTCTGAGTTCTAGGCCAGCCTGGTCTACAGAGTGAGTTTGAGGACAGCCAGGGCTACACAGAGAAACCCTGTCTTGAAAAACAAAAACAAAAACAAACAAATAAACAAAAATGTTAGTAAGGGATCTGGTGGGAAGAAGGCGTTGTAACGTTAGATTTTCTTAACCCTAATTTTAATAGCGGTTCTTAAATGCTCTTCTAGCCCATTGCCCCCCCCAGCGCAGTGGGAAAGAAAGGTTATTAGGATATGGGGCGAGTGGACCTGTTTAGAAATGGTTCTTTGGAGCAAATGCCACCTCTGTTGTCCGGAAACCAGCAGTTCAGCTCACAGGTCAGCAGCGGCAGCTCCATCCACTGGCGGACGTTTCACAGATACAGCAGCACTCCAGTTCAGTAGTGTTGGGACAGCAGCAGCAGCCGCAGCACGACTTAGCAGAGACAAACCTGGCCTCAACGGCTTGCCTCGGGTGTGAAGGAGACTCCATAACCCATTTTTTTTAATCCTTGACTCTAAAGCCAGAACCACGTGGCCAAAACTGCCAAATTCTGCTGCTTGCTAGGGCTGGAACCTGGGCCCCTCATTCAAATACATTTTCACCAGCTTTCTGTTTTCAGTGGTTTCCTTCACAGCATAAGTTTGGCTGCCCTAGAACTCACTCTGTAGACCAGGTCGGGAACTTTCTAGTACCCACTTTGGGTGGCTAACAGTTCTCTGTAACTCCAGTTGCAGGAGACCTAGTGCCCTCTGTGGCCTCCAAAGGCACCTGTGTGCATGTGGAGAATACACACCCACTCAGGCATGAACATGTACTCAAAATAAAATAAAATAAAATAAAATAAATCAGAAAAAATTCCCCTTTCAAATAAGGTCATATTCACAGGTTCTGGGTGGACCTGGGTTTTGGTGTATGGTTGACAATCTGCAGTTGGCAAGGGCATTATTTTTTCTTGGAGCAATTCCAGCTAGTGAGTTCAAAAGGCATACTTTGAGAAGCTCTGTGAAATAATAGACTCAGGTTATGGTTGCCATTGGTGTTTAACACTAACAGGTGGAAGACCAATAAGATCATGATTCAATATATGACATGACAGGGTACGATATGATTGTTATATATAACTATGTAATGCACAGTTATTGATATTTATTATAAACAATTAGCAATTTTCTTAAACATTAAATTACATGATATAACATACTATATATCTTACCTTATGGTATATGGGATGATTCATGGTGACAACTTTTAGAATCACAGAGTACTGTTTATTGCACTTAACGAGAGACAAGTTGGTATTGATTTCCAGAAATACAGGTCATGAAAGAATATGTAATTAACCTCAAAGAAGGGTGCTCCAACAGATCAGGTGTGGTGGTGCACACCTGTGATCCCAGGTCAGCTGTGGTGGTGCACACCTGTGATCCACAGGTCAGCTGTGGTGGTGCACACCTGTGATCCACAGGTCAGCTGTGGTGGTGCACACCTGTGCTCCACAGGTCAGGTGTGGTGGTGCACACCTGTGCTCCACAGGTCAGCTGTGGTGGTGCACACCTGTGATCCCAGGTCAGCTGTGGTGGTGCACACCTGTGATCCCAGGTCAGCTGTGGTGGTGCACACCTGTGCTCCACAGGTCAGCTGTGGTGGTGCACACCTGCATCTCAGTGTTCAGAAGGCAGAAGCAGGGTAGGTCTTGAGTAAGAGAACATCCTGGGCTACACAGAGTCCTGTCTCAAAATAAGATGCCAATGGTTGGAACATAGCTCCATAGCAGAACACTTAACATGTTCATGGATCTGAGATCAATCCCCAGAACTGATAAGAATAAAAATCTTGGGTATTGCGTCCCACTCAACTGGCAAGAAAGACGCAACAAACCGGAATCTTCCGTGGCAAAAGCTTTATTGCTTACTTCTTCAGGAAGACCCTGAACCGGGAAAATGGCGCCGCTTTTATAGCCCTCAGCGTGACGTTTCAGCACCTGATATGGCGTGACAGCTCCTGATTCGTTGCTCGCCCATCACCCCACTATTACACCCTGATAATGGGAGTGACTAGGAGTGAGTTCACTCTCGCACCTGCGTACAAGGCTTGTTTACTAGTTAGGCACAGTGGAGGCCAGCGCCATCTTATAATGGCAATTGCTCGCGGCACGGCTCTCCACACTTGGGGGCTGGAGAGACAACTCAGCAGGTAAGAGCACTGACTGCTCTTCTAGAGGTCCTGAGTTCAAATCCCAGCAACCACATGGTGGCTCACAACCATCTGTAATGGGATCTGATCCTCTCTTCTGGTGTATCTGAAGTCAGATACAATGTGCTCATATACTTAATAAACAAACAAATAAATAAATAAATCTTTAAAAATTATAAAAATCGCCGGGCAGTGGTGGCACATGCCTTTAATCCCAGCACTTGGGAGGCAGAGGCAGGCAGATTTCTGAGTTCGAGACCAGCCTGGTCTACAAAGTGAGTTCCAGGACAGCCAGGGTTACACAGAGAAACCCTGTCTTGAAAAACCAAAAAAATATTAAAAAATTATAAAAATCTAGGCAATGCAGTGCATGACGATGCCTCCAGTGTTCACTGGTGCATACTGGTGATTGCCCAGAGAAGCAAGAGAACCAGATGTTCGAAGCCATCCTTGGCTATATACTGAGTTCCAAGCTAGTTTGAGCCTGCTAAACCTTGCTGTGCGTGCTTGCCAGTGTTAAGTTGAAGTCAACTTGACTCAAGCTTGAGTCATGGAGGAAGAGGAGGGAGCCTCGATTGAGAAAATGCTTCTGTAAGAGCAGCTATAGTCAAGCCTGTAGGACATTTTCTTAATTGGTGATTGGCAGAGGAGGGTCCAGTCCATTGTTGGGCGGGGCCACCCCTAGGCTGATAATCCTGGGTCTATAAGAAAGCAGGCTGAGCAAGCCCTGGGGAGCAAGCCAGTGAGCAGCAGCCCTCTGTGGCCTGGGCATGAGCTCCGGCCAGGCTGGAGTTCCTGCTCTCACCACTTATGACAACGAGCTGTTGTAAACAGAACTGTGAGTGAAACAAACCCTTCCCTCCCAATTTGCTGTTGGCCCTGGTGTTTCAGGTCACCTGTTTTAATAAGAGACCTGGGAAGATGGTCCGGTCAGGAAGGTGCTGGCCACACAGCGCAAGGGTCTTACACGCGTTCACGACCGGCCAGGAAAGACGCAGCAAACCAGAATCTTCTGCGGCAAAACTTTATTGCTTACATCTTCAGGAGCAAGAGTGCAAAACCCCCTTTGTTTACATCTTTAGGAGCCAGAGCGCCAGAGCGCCAGAGCGCCAGAGCGCCAGAGCTCTATTGTTTACATCTTTAGGAGCCAGAGAGCAAGCCCCAAGCCCAAAACGAAAGCGAAACCCCGTCCCTCTTAAGGAGAGTTATCCTTCGCCTAGGACGTATCACTCCCTGATTGGCTGCAGCCCATGGCCGAGTTGTAGTCACGGGGAAGGCAGAGCACATGGGGTGGAGAACTACCTTTGGCACATGCGCAGATTATTTGTTTACCACTTAGAACACAGCTGTCAGCGCCATCTTGTAACGGCGAATGTGGGGGCGGCTTCCCACACAAGGGGCTCTCCATCCCCAACACCCACATAAAAAGGAAAAGCCAGGCACAGAGGTACAGGGGAGCAGGGACAGGAGGCTCCATGGGACTCAGTGGCCAGCAGTCCAGTCTCAGAAAGTAAAGTGGAGAGTGCTTGAGGCAAGCGTCCAGCACAGACCTCTGACTCTACGTTCTTGTCCCTGTGGGCACACACAGGTACAAACATGTTAATCGGAGAAGTACGTTGTAAAATTAAGAATTTTACAATTTTAATTTTCCTAAAAATTAAGAAAGAAACCCCAGGAGGAAATCATGAAAAAGAACAAATTGACAGTTTACAGAAGTAGGGGTGATTAGCAGATCTGAGAAGGCTCTACCTTGAGGGTAGAGACATGGCTCAGCCGTTAGGGGCACTGGCCACTCTTCCAGAGGCTCAGTGTTCAGTTCCCAGCATCCACATGGCAGCTTACAGCATCTTGGCTTCACCTTCAGGGGACCTAGCTCCCTCTTCTGGCCGCTGTTGTCATTGCAAGCACACAGTGCACGTAAAGACACCTAAGCAAAAAGCCACTCATAAACAAACAAAAGGACTCCACCTCGCTCCTCCGTGGAATGGAATACAGGCATGGAAAAGTAAAGGAGAGCGCTTCTCACACTTCCGGACAGATCCAGGGAGGCCTGATGTTACCACAGTTTCTGAGACGGTGGAGCCAGCTCTGCCCAGTGCAGGTGGGGCTATGAACAGGCACAGCTGCTATGTGGAACGCCTTGGTGACCTACATGTTGTTAGACGCAGAAAGTATTCTACTCTTAAGTATTTTTTTTTTCAGAGAAATGTCCATGAATGGACAATGTTCATAGTAGTATTTCTGTGTGTGAGTGTGTATGTGTGTGCACACGCACGTGTGTGTGCATTTGCATCTGTTTATTGGAGAGTAGAGGTTGGCATTGGCACCTTGATGTGTCATTCTCTACCTTGTCTTTTGAGACCGTGTTTCTCATTGTACCTGGAGTTCTCATGGAACCAGTTGGCTGTACTGACTGGCCAATGAGTTCTCGGGATTCACCTGTCTCCTCTCCCTCCCTCCAGTGAAGAGATGTGCGCACAGATGTGCACACACACAGATGTGCAATGCACAGATGTGCACACACAGATATATGCACACAAATAGATGTGCACACACACAGATGTGCAATGCAAAGATGTGCACACACACAGAGATGTACACACGCACAGATGTGTGCACAGGTGTGCATTGCCTCTACACCCAGATTTTATGTGGGTGATGGAAATCCACACTACTGTGTAACACTCTAACAATCTCCCCAGCCCCACAATGCAGTCCTCTACCATGTGTGAGTGGGTGTGTATGTGTGTGTGTGTACATGAGGTGCATGTGTGTGTGCAGGATCATGTGTGTACACGTGCATGTGGAGACCAGCAGTTAACCTAGGTCCTAGGGCGTCCTTTCTTAGGAGCTGACCATATTTTATTTAATCTTTTGTGCATGTGTCTGTGTGTGCACTACATGGCAGTAGAAGCCTTTGTGATGGTTTGTATATGCTCTGCCCAGGGGTGGCACTATTAGAAGGTGTGGCCCTGTTGGAGTAGGTGTGTCACTATGGATGTGGGCTTTAAGACCCTCATCCTAGGTGCCTGGAAATCAGTATTCTGCTAGCGGCCTTCAGATGAAGATGTAGAACTCTCAGCTTCTCCTACACCATGCCTGCCTGGATGCTGCCATGTTCCCACCTTGATGATAATGAACTAAACCTCTGAACCTGTAAGCCAACCCCAATTAAACACTGTTTTTATAAGAAGAGTTCTTGGTCATGGTGTCTGTCCACAGCAATGAAAACCCTAACTAAGACGTTCTTGAAAGAGGGCATCAGGTCTGCAACTTGATAGCTCTTTGTGACCTGACACATTGGCGCTGGGAACCTCAAACCCCGGTCCCTCTGCAAGAGTGGTAAGTGAGCTTTACCACTGAGCCATCTCTCCAAGCTGTTTCCTTGTTTTGTTTTGTTTGTTTGTTTTGAGACAGGATTTCCCTGTGTAGCCCTGGCTGTCCTAGAACTCACTTTGTAGATCAGGCTGGCCTTGAACTCAGAGATCCACCTGCCTCTGCCTCCCAAGTACTGGGATTAAAGGTGTGTGCCACCATTGCCCAGCTGTTTCCTTGGTTTTTGACACAAGGTTTCTCACTGATCTGAGACTTGATGGTTAGGTCGTGCTGGCCAGCCAGAGAGTGCCAGGGACCCACCTATTCCTGCCTTTCCAGTACTGGGATTCCAATTATGCCCCCATACCTGGCTTTTTATGTGGGTGCTAGGGCTCGAAGTTAACTCTTCAAGCTTTTTACCAGCCGAGCCAGCTCTCCTGCCCTCATAATTCTTCTAATTGAATATTAGTGGGGAAAACTAATGCATGTCAAGAGATTGATATAAAATAATGATAGCTTACAGATAATCACAGCGAACGATGAGGGAATGGTACCAGACACATCAACAGGGTTAAAAACTCACAAACGACGTTGAACCACAAACATGGGCAGCAAGAAAAACAGCATAGTATTATTCCTAAAAATTCAACAATATGACAGGCCCTATACACAATTTTGAGGAGGCAAAATACATAACAAGATAATAAAGAAATACCCAAGGCAGAACAGTAGTTATGTCCATTAACAGGAGGGGCGGTCGGAGAAAATATCTCAGGATTCTGTGACTGTGATGACCTATTGCGGAGAACGGCTGAGGGCAGTGCCTTGGAGGGTATTCATTACTCTTTATTGCTATTTATTCCCTTGAAATACAAACTTAATCATGTCATTTTCTTACTGAAAGCCCTCCAGTGGTTTTCCATTACATGGAATTAATTCCAAAGCTTCAATGGCGGGCTATATCATTTGGCCTCTGGTTATTTTTAGACGTCAACCTTTACTGAGTCCGTTTTGCTTACTGAACTCTGGGCCATGGTGTTCCAATCTCCAGGCCTTGGAATATGTGTGAGTGTGTGTGTGAGTGTGTGAGAGTGTGTTAGTGTGTGAGTGTGACTGTATGAGAGTGTGTGAGTGTATGTGAGTGTGTTAGTGTGTGGAGTGTATATGAAAGCGTGTTAGTATGTGAGTGTATATGAGTGTGTGTATGAGAGTGTGTGAAAGTGTGTGAGTGTGGATGTGTGAGTGTGGATGTGTGAATGCACATGTGTGTTTATGTGAGAGCATATGAGGGCATGTACCATAGCACGTGCAGAGGTCAGAGAATCTCAGGTGTTGGCCTTTGTCCTCCACCTTGTTTGAGACAGGTTCTCTCTGTTTGTCATTTCTTGCTGGCCTGTGAGCTTCTGCACCTTTCTGCCTCCCACCTCACCAGCAGAGCTCTGAGCTTAGAGACACATCCACTGTGCCAGGCTTTATGTGGGGTCTGGAGGGCTGAACTCAGTCTGACCGCCTTGTATTCTTGTGTGGTACGTTTACCCACTGAGCCATTGCCCCAGCCTCAAGAATATTCTTTCCTACAGTGCTTTTCTAGCCACGGCAGAATAAAGACTATCAGGACATCTAACTTAACCCAGATGTGAGCATGGCCCACTCCAGCACCACTGTGGTGGACTTCAGAGGCAGAAGCAGGGAGAAGTAGGTAAGGAAGAATTTGAAGGGCCCAGACGACACTGCCCTGACCTGCCAACCAAAGTCTGGCTTCCATTAGCCTAGGACCTCCCCCACACAGGCTGCCAGAAGAGCTGAGTCTGGGCGGTTCCTGAAGCTATTGAGGTTCATTAGGACAGTGAAATAAACAGAATAGTTCCTGCCACCCACCCACTCCAGGAACAACATACTTGAGAGCAAAGAGTTCTACATTTAGGGGTTTTAAAAGCATTTTATTTTAAATCTTTATTACTTTTTAAAATTTGAAGACAGCGTCTCATAATATAACTCTAGTTGGCCTGGAATTCACTAAATACACCAGGCTGGCCCTGAACTCACAGAGATCTGCCTGCCTCAGTTTCTTGAGTGTTGGGATTTAGGTATATGCCACTCTGCCCACAAGGCATACATGCTGTGACACACATGTAGAGCTCAGTGGACAACCTCTGGAATCAGCTCAGGAGTAGAACTCAGGTACCACACTTGGTGGCAAGAGCGGATACGTGCTGAGCCATCTCTCCATCCTTAAGAATTTTTTTCAGTAAATTTCAGCCAATAAGGCTTGCTTGGGTTTGAAGTAGCCAAAAGTTAGACATGATCTGTTTTCTTTGGAAATGAGGACAGGCCTGAAATTGTGTGTGTGTGTGTGTGTGTGTGTGTGTGTGTGTGTGTGTGTGTGTATACATATAAAGAGATCTAGACTGCTCCACGCAAGACTTTAAATCACATAGCTTTCCTCGTGCTTGGGTTGGGTAATAACGTCCCCATACAAGTAGCACTGATTCTATAATAATAAGAAAGCAAGTAATAAATTCATATAAAAACAGCTAGAATTTTTCAATATTTAAAATTTCCAGGCTGGTGAGAAGGCTCCGTGGGGAGGGCACTTTTGGCTAAACTCGATCACCTAAATTCAGTCCCCAGGACCCACATGGTAGGAGGCAAGATCCTGACTCCTGACTCCATGAAAGTTGTCCTCTGACCTCCACACGTGTGTTCCGTGGTCTGAGACCCACGGCTGGGGAGATGACTCAGCAAAATCATCTATAACACTTTTGTTATTTCTAGGCAAACTGACTGTGGCTATAATTGTGTAGTTACGGTTAATTTCTGATTCCAGCTCTCTCTATTACAAACAGAGTAGAAATTGTTTCAAAACAACCCAAACACCAGCCTGGGGGTGGGGGCGTGGGGAGGAAATTTTCTGGTGATAATTTGAGGGTAACGCTCTTTAAGCCAAATTTCTGAGGTCAACCTTGTTTTCTGACAAGTGTTTTCGCCGGGTCACCTGGGAGTCATGTTCTTTAATGTCAGCAAACCAGTCTCAGTCAGAGGGAAGGAAGTCATCAGGTGGACTCCTCCAGGACGGAGCGGGGACAGGATCCAGGAGGCTCCAGGGCAAGCCCTGGGGTTTCAGTGTTCAGAGCTGGCTACAGGAAGCTCAAGATGGGCATTAGAACCCTTGAGAAACTGGCCGTCCTTCAGAAACAGCGAGGCCTCTTCCAGGGCACAGCCTGTGGGTGTTCGGTCACTAGTGCCAGAATGCTCTGAAAGACCATTTGGGAAAAACAAGAAACCAAGCGGCAAGGAAGGTGCTGCCTGGGGTTGGAGGCAAGGGGCAGCAGAGCCGGCGGCCTTTGCGGAGAAGGTGCTGCCCTCTAGTGGTCCCCATGAGGAGTGCCTGGTCTGTGCACACAGGACTTCTGAGACCCAGGTAGCCCCTTCTGCACTTTCATTAGGCTCCATGGAAGGGGGTGGGGGGGCATCCTACACAGATTTACTGGAGTTCCAGCTCAGCTGGAAGGAGGGGGTGGGTGGGTGAAGGTACACACCAAATGTTCTGGGGTGCAGACGTCGAGGTAAGTCAGTTAAAGTTAAAGTGTAAAGTTACCTTTCTTGTTCCAGGACAAAATACCTGACGAAACAACTTAAGGAAGGCAGGCTTGGCTTTGTTGACCCACTGTTTGAATGCCTCTGTCCATCGTGGCGGGGAGGCACGCAGCAGGACTGAGAGGTAGCTGTTCACATCGCAAAGGTTGTCAGGAGGGGGGAGGGAAGCACAGAGACACACAGAGAGACTGTGGGGATGATGACACACGTTGGTGCTCAGTCAGGGTTTTTATTTATTTCTTGTATGTATATGAGGACACTTTTGCTGTCTTCAGACACACCAGAAGAGGGCATCGGATTCCATTACAGATGGTTGTGAGCCACCATGTGGTTGCTGGGAATTGAACTCAGGACCTCTGGAAGATCAGTCGGTGCTCTTAACCGCTGAGCCATCTCTCCAGCCCTCAGCTCATGGAACAGTGTGACCCACATTCATGATGGGTCTTCCCTCATGTTTGTTTTTTTTTTCGAGACAGGGTTTCTCTGTGTAGCCCTGGCTGTCCTGGAACTCACTTTATAGACCAGGCTGGCCTCAAACTCAGAAATCCGCCTGCCTCTGCCTCCCAAGTGCTGGAATTAAAGGTGTGTGTCACCACCGCCCCGCTGAGTCTTCCCTCATGTGTTAAACCAATTTAGAATTTCTCCCAGGCATGCCCAGAGAAGTGTCTACAGGGTGATTCTAGCTCCTGATAAATTATCAGTCAGTATTAACTGAGGCAGGATAGATGGGAGAATTGTAATGATGTGGGAAGAAAAATCCCCTGAGCTGGGGTCTGGTTGAAGTCTCTTGCTAGTTGAGAAGCTGGGATTCCAGCACAGTCAACAATATTTTGCCTGCAGGATGGTATAATACATAAAGGTATTGCCAGCAAGCCCGGTTTGCCAGCAAGCCCGGTTTCCTCTGTTATACGCTGGGAAGAGAGAACTAGCTCCTATAACTTGCCCTCTGACTGTCACGCTTGAGCTGTGGTTCACTCACACTCAGAGTAAATAAACAAATTAAAAAACAACCCACTTAATATTCTTCTCGTATGTAGATATTTTATGTTAAAGTAACAATAACTGGGTTAAAGGTCCAACCCTCACATCTAAGCTTATATTAAAATGTCATAATTAAGACCAAAGGTCAGCCAGGTGGTGGTGACACACACCTTTAATCCCAACACTTGGGAGGCAGAGGCAGGCGAATTTCTGAGTTCAGGGCTAGCCTGGTCTACAAAGTGAGTTCCAGGACAGTCAGGGCCACACAGAGAAACCCTGTCTTGGAAAAAAAAAAAAGGCCGAGGTCCGTTAGACCTAAATTTCTTTTCTGTGTTGAATCCACGGATACCAGTTGGGCCGGAGTCATCTGAGCTGAGGTTGCAGAAAGCCCAGGGGAGCTCCTCGGGGTGCTGCGTGCTCCTCGGGGAGTTGTGCTTCTGCCTCTGCCCTTACAAACACTAACTGACCTTCTCAGCTTTCTGTTGCTGGGTTAACATTGGGACCAAAATGAGCTGCGGAAGGAAGACGCTTAGCAGTTACAATCCGGTGAGTGGACCCATGGTAGAAACCAAATCGGGAAGCATAAAGGAACACACTTTCTGGCTCGCTTTCTGCTCTTTATACAAGCCAGGGCCACCTGCCCAGGTGGCACTGTACAGGGTGACACCGCCCACGGTGGGCAAGACCCTCCTTCATCAGTTACCAGTCAAGAACAGGCCCCACAGATATCCCCATAGACGAGGGGACGGGGAGAGATTTCTTTTCTTTTCTTTTTTGTTTTTTTCGAGACAGGGTTTCTCTGTGTAGCCCTGGCTGTCCTGGAACTCACTCTGTAGACCAGGCTGGCCTCGAACTCAGAAATCCACCTGCCTCTGACTCCCCAGTGCTGGGATTAAAGGCGTGCGCCACCACTGCCTGGCTTGAGAGATTTCTTAAATGAAGTTCCCTCTTTGCAGGTGTGTTGACTTCCAAAAATAAGTGTGACTAACAACTACGGTGATATTAACCGTCACATTCAGTCGAAGAAACCACCAATTATTGTTGATGTTCTGGTACTGGGGCTGGAACCCAGAGCCTTAGCACGCTCATCGCATGGTCATTGCAGCTACTCCTCAGCCTTGATCGGGGGTTCTTTTTTTTTTCAACACATTATTTTTTTTCCTGAAGACTTATTTATTTTTAATTCATGTGTGTGGGTTTTTATGTTTGGGCACCACATGTGTGCAGTGCCCGCTGAGGCCAGAAGAGGGCGTGCTTCAACCTCCCGAGTGCCGGGACTAGGAAAAGACTCAGACAAAATATCGATACTGATAGAGGTGGAGCCCGGTACCTAGTGAGTCTCTAGTAAGACTCTACAATAAGCTGCCCTCAAGTACGGCGTCAGCACTACGGAGGGCCGCATTAGGACCCCCCCCCCCCATGATCAAATCAACCCAAACGAACCTCCCATATAGGACAGGGTGGCACATTAGAAGCCACTAACAGCTACAGCCGAAGGCCCCACAAGGCCTGGCCTCAGGATAGCTGATCTCAACACCCCAAACTGTCAGCAGAGCCCTCTTCCAGCACCCCCTCCTCTCTGCTGGAGGGCTCAGCTCAGAATGGAAAAGAGGATTGGTACAGAACCTTCTGCGTACTGGAGACCCCTAAACAGGGACTCATGGGGTGAGATGGCCCTGCCCCACAGCGCAGGCCTGGCCTTGCTAAAAGCTGCTGGACACGGTGTGTGTGTGTGTGTGTGTGTGTGCGCGCGCGCGCGCGCGCATTAGGTATAGACTCCCAAGCACGTCATGTTTGCTAAGCACATTTGATTGTGAGTTCCTTATACCCTCAGCCTCCATCAGGACCATCCATCTCTGTCACAGACTGAGGCAGGATTCAGACCCTGAGGAGGGACAAGGTGGCCCACAAGCATGCGTAAGTAACAACTGCCTCTCCTCTGGCTATGAGGTTCAAACTCATGTAGCAATCGTCCCTTTCCTTCTCCCAGGTAAAGAAAAGTTCAGCTCGATGGCACCTCCTGGTGTCTGACAGGAGCAATCACAACAGTATTTAGGGAGCCACTGTGGAGAGCCGAATACATAGATAAGGCAGATAATATTAGAAATAATGAAAATTTTTCCTTAAAGAGAACAGCATTTCACACACACGCACACACACACATGCGCACATGTGCACATGCACACACTCGCGCGCGCACACACACACACACACACACACACACACTTGTATGCACATGCAAACCTGTGCTGAGGTCTGACCAGTTAGGCTCAGCTTCCTGGCCAGTGAGTCCCAGGAATATTTCTTGTGTCTGCCTCCTCAGCCAATCACAGATGCCTTACCATTCCTGGCTTTTTTTTTTTTTAATATTTTTAAATTTAAAAACATTTTACTATGTTTCATTTAGTGTATGTATGTATGTATGTATGTATGCATGCATGCATGCATGTATGGGTGAGTGTGTACTATAGCATGATTGTGGAGGTCAAAGGTCAACTTTTGGGCATCAGTTCTTTTCTTTTACCATGGAGATGGGGAGATGGGGGTGCATGTGTGGGGAGTGAGGTGGCTTGAACTAAGGCTGCCGGGCTTGCTAGCAGGTGGCTTTACCCACTGAGCCATACTTCCAGCCTGTGCCTGGCTTTTTATATAGGCACTGGGGCTCGAACTCAGCTTCTCACGGCAAACACTTTATTGTCTGAGCGCTGTCCCCAGGCCCCTGGGCTTTTGTGAAGGGGAAGTTTGTGAGAAGGACCATATCCATCTTAAGGGAACAAGACAGGGGTCCAGGAATCCTGTCTGTGCCGTTGTTTCCACTGTGGCTGGTGGTGTGGAACATGACCCCTTTGAGACTGAAGGAAGGGCCAAGGCCTCTCTTAGGCAGAGTCACAAATCAGCCCACAGTCACCAGTACACAGGTGTAATGTCCACATTGCCCACGAGAAGGATTCTGGGTAAACATCAAAGAACGAGATTGACTGTGAAGACGCCATTGCTCAGCAGGTCCCTTTCTGCACCCAAAGCACAGTAGGACCCGGCCTGGGGACAGGTGATGTCATCACTAGGCAGCTGTGGGAGTATAATGACCCAGAGATTTCTAGGAAAGGGAAGGGAAGGGGAGGGGAGAGGAGGGAAGGGAAGGGAAGTGAAGGGAAGGGAACTAAGATAAGCTGTTTGGGTACCACCCCAAAGAGCATCTTATCAAATGGAACCTCTTGCAATGATCCTATCATGCCAGAACACACTGAAGACTCACTCGGCAGCACGCTGGCGTGCAGAGTAGCCCATCTCCAGCTCTGCAGTGAGAGCCGTCCTGGGTGCACTGCTCTCACAGTCCCGGGGGGTTATTATGCATCTTGAGCAGACGCAATTAGACCCCAGACCTTGCTAACAGTGCAGCCAGACAGCCTTGAAGCCCAGCCTCTCACCCTTCTTGACCCCAGAATATCTGCAGGCCTCAGGGAGGCCTGAGCATCGGTCCCCTGACCTGTCTCCTTACAGTCACACCTGGGCCTTGGTGGAAAGGCAGAGTCTGAGTCTCCTTCGCAGAGTGCAAAGACCTGGGCTTCACCTCCAAAGGAGGCTCAAGCGTCTCAAAGGTGACCCAGCATAGCCCCAACCTCAGGACAGCTTACTGCTGAGGTCACATGAGAGGATGCGGTTGTTAGAACATGGAACCCTCCCTGCCCCCACCCCTACCCTGGCCGGAGGAGACCCCTAGAGGGACACTCAGGGAACACCTGCTAGAAGTGCTCACAAGACATTGAGCTAAGTCCCATCAACACCTTGACCTCGGAGGTGGTGGGAGGGACAACTGTGGAGTTATTTATCTCCTCCCACCTTAATGTGGGCTTTGGGGACCAAACTCAGATTGTCAGGCTTGTGTGGCAAGTGCCATTAGCAACTGAGCTATCTTAGTGGCCTCAACAATGAGGGTTTCTGTCACCCACAAGGTCTCCTGGGAACTACAGACCCTTTTTTGTTGTTGTTGTTGTCAGCACAGATTATCTTACATGTTTTGGAACTTCATATAATTGAAATAATATTGTATGTATATTCATTTTAATTTTTTATTAATCATTTTATTCATCTACATTTCAAATGATATCCCCTTTCCCAGTTACCCCTCCACCAGCCCTCCAGCCCTCCCCTCCTAATTTTGTTTTGTTTTGAGATGGGGCTTCACTAAGTAGCCCCAAGTGCCCTGGATTTTACAGAGATTCTCCTGTCTTTGCCTCGAGAGTGCTGAGATTAAAGGTGTGTGCTACCATGCCCAACATGCATGTGTGTATGTATGTATGTGTATTTATATACACACATGTCATGTAATATATTATTAAATATTATATATTTAATATTAATGTAATAATATAGATTAGCATATCTTAAACAGGCTCTTTCTGTGTAGCTCTGGCTGGCCTGGAACACCTCTGAAGCCCAGGCTGCTCTGTCTCTAAACAGCAACAAAAAGTTTTAATTTATTCCTGTGATACAGCTTGAGTTGATATGACTATTAATACAGAGATTGATAAAAATGCTTTCATCTTCAGCCATGCACAGGGGCACACGCCTTTAATCCCAGCCCTCTGTGAGTTGGAGGCCAGCCTGGTCTACACAGTGAGTTCTAGGACAGCCAGGGATACATAGAGAGATCTTGTCTTCAAAAAAAAAAATCTTCTGGATCAGTGAAATGGCTCAGCAGAAAGAGGGGCTTGCTGTGAAAGCCAGAGAAAATGAGTTCAATTCCTAAAAGCTGCATGAAGATGGAGGGAGAGAACTGCCCCACAAAGTATTCTTTGACTTCAGCACACACTCCCACCCCACCAGTAATAAATCGAAACTTTTTTTTTTTTGAGACACGGTTTCTCTGTGTAGCCCTGGCTGTCCTGGAACTCACTCTGTAGACCAGGCTGGCCTCGAACTCAGAAATCTGCCTGCCTCTGCCTCCCGAGTGCTGGGATTAAAGGTGTGCGCCACCACGCCCGGCTCAACAAAACTTTTAAAGTTGTTTTTCTCTCTCTCTCTCCCTCCCTCTCTCTCTTTCTTTGTAGTTTGATATAAATGTCCCGGGACATTGTTGGAAAGTCTAGTCTTTTGTCATTTATAGTTCGAAAAATCCAATTGATTATGTATGTGTGGGCGTGCCTTGTTCTTAAGGGAGACATCAGCCCACTCACTAAGGGGAGTGTCTCCTCAGACTGATGGTTTTTATAAAATTGCCTTTGTGTGTGTGTGTGTATGTGTGTGTATATGTGTATGTGTGTGTATATGTGTGTGTGTGTGTGTGTGTATGTGTGTGTGTATTTGTATTTCTGTGTGTATTTCTGTGTGTGTTTATGTGTGTATATGTGTGTATATGTGTGTTAGTGTGTGTGTGTTTGTTGTTAACATTGAGGGAGGGATGCTGGAGAGACAGCTCAGTAGCAAAGAGCAGAAAATGGTGCTTGCTTCCAGCACTCATGTTGGGCAGTTGCCAGTCTACCATCACCTATAACTTCGCTTCCAGCGAGATCTGGTGCCATCCTCCTGCCTCTGCAGACCCAGGGCACTCCTGCAGCTGCACACACACACACACACACACGAATACACCCATTCACACACACACACACACACTAGCTATAGGTCTTGCTCCATTGTCAAGCTGCTACTGTGATCTATAGAACACAGTTGGAAACACTGGCTTGGATAGTCACATGATCGCCTGTCACAGACGGGAGAGAGGGACCCACCTCATACCGACAGTGGTGAATCTATAATCTTGACTTTAGATCCCTTCATTTGCTAACGGAAACACTGACTGGAATTCCGTTTTCCACATCAATTGTGCATTTTTTAAATGTGTGTGTGGTTCACGTGAGGGCAAGTGTGTGTGCATTTGTGTGTGCACACACGTGGAACCCAGAGATGACCTTAGTTAGATGTTGTTTTTCCTCAGACACCATCCACTGAGACCTTGGGCCCATCAATCAGGCGAGGTTGACTAGCCAGTGAGGTTCTGGAATCCTCCGGTCTCTGCTTCCTCTGTGCTGAGACTACAAGCATATGCCATACCTGGCCATTTCTGTAAGTGATCCGCATCAGGGCGGTTCCCTGGGCTCGAATGGCAGGCACTTAGCCGATTGAACCTCCCTCATCCCTTATAGCGACCACTGAATATTATGGCTTGGATCTGTGTCCCCAAAGTTTCATTTGTTGAAAGCTTGGTCCTCAACCTGTGCCTCTGACTGCTAGGAGGTGGCAGGCCCCTCCCCACAGGTGGGGTCTAGTAGGAGGTCTATAGATTATTTGTGGCATATTCTGAAAGAGGACTTTGTGTCTCGCCGCTTCTGGATCCTGATGTAAGAAGTCCACTCTGCCGCTCATTTCCACTGTCACGTGTCACAGTTGCCAAAGGCCTTAAGTCATGGGGCCCACCCAATCTTGGGCTGGAGCCGAGGAACCGGAGCCCAAATAATCTTTTATTTTTATGTTTGTTTGTTCGTTTGTTTGTTTTCGAGACAGAGTTTCTCTGTGTAGCCCTGGCTGTCCTGGAACTCACTCTGTAGAACAGGCTGGCTTCGAACTCAAGAGATCCACCTGCCTCTGCCTCTTGAGTGCTGGGATCAAAGGCGTGCGCCACTACTGCACAGCCTATCTTAAAAAAAATCAGTTAATTGCCCCAATTATTTTCTTATAGTAACATGAAGTGAATACCCTGAACTTATAAAGCTTTAGCTTAAAAAAATGCACCCATACCTCATGTAAGTTTTGGAATTAATATAGAATCAGAGAATCCGCTCCTATCAATCAGCACTCGTTTAAGCCCTCTTCCGCCTACGCCTTCCCTCTCATGTTTAGCCTTGAAGCCAACACCCTGCCAAGTAAACCGGGGGCTGTGTTTTCCAAAGTCTTCCGGTTGCTATGGGAGCACCAATGTCTCAGAGCTGTTACCCTCCCTGAAGGTCTGGCCCCCGAGATCCCTTCTCAGAGAAGGAACTATGTATGGGTCCTCGGAGCTGTCAAAAGGCTGTTTCCTTGGTAGGCAGAGACGGTGTGTGAGGCTTGGCCGTGGCTACTTCTTTCTCTTCTGGAAACTCCACTCCATTTCTCTTGGCAAAAGCACAGTTTATCTCTACAAATGTCCTGCCCTTGGTTTCAGGGATTACCACGTAGATATAAGCAGCAGTGAGGATACAGACGCCAGCGAAGACGAGAAAGCTGTAGGCTCCGATGGCCACCTAGGGAGGGGACAAGAGGAGGGTGACCCTTTCAGACAATACACTTGGTGCCTTTGTGAGTCACAGGGACTTTCTTCATGGCCAAAAGTATTCTAGCCCTAAAGGTAAAAAAAAAAAAAAAAAAAGTCGGGACAACTGGGCCCCTCCCTAACCTCCGAAGGAATCTTCAGTGTTTGGCTCACAGGTCCTTCCTGAACTGAAATCTGGAGTCTGGCAGGCTCAGGAGAGGGAGGCGTCAGGGTCTGCTCTTTTGTGCTGTCACTCAGATCTTCCCAGCCCTGAGCCCCTCTGCAACGAGCCATTTCCACCTCTAAGTGCAATCCCTGTATAAGTGGGACACGGCACACGCAAGGATTATCACTTGGGTTCCACGGCTCGTGCTTCTAACCCCAGCACTATGGGTGCTGAGGCAGGAGGATTCAGAGTTCCAGGCTGGGGTAGAGTATTGCCTGTTACGCATGTTAGGCTCTTGGTTCGATCCCAGGCACTGGGAAATCAGTGCATCAAGGAACCAGGCCAGAGTGAGTCAGTTTGGGCCCCTTTGAACTGGGAGATTTTGGGGGAGAGTGCTGTGTTTAGAGGCAAGTGTTCATGTAGCCCAGGTTGGCCACAAACTCTCTAAGCAGCTAAGGATGGCCCTGAACTTCTGATTTTTCTGTCTCCACCCTCTAAGCACTGGCTTTACAGACCTGTGCCACCATACGCAGTTTACGCTGAGCTGAGGATTGAACTCAAACCTTTGTGGGTGGTGGGCGAACACTCTTACCAACTGAACTCCATCCCTAGCCTCTGGGAGGTGCTCTTCATGAAGGAATAACTACTCCCTGCCTTGAGGTAAGGACAGGGACCACGAATGGGACATAAAACCATGCCAGGAAGTTTGGTAAGGCAGAGCAGGTCGAGACCTGGAGACTCGGTGGGCACACATCTGAGGCTTAAGTGACTCTCAGCTCCCTGCCAGACTCCTGACTTGGAACACGTGCCATGCTCCTCACATAAAACAAATTTATCTGGACACATAGACTCAAAACAGGGTTCTCCATGCTAACGAGGTACCTAGAGTCCTGGAGGGCTTAGCCAATATTCGCCTATTCCCAGACATTCCTCTCTGTACAAGCTATTTACTCTCAGGCCCACCCTGAGAAGTGGGGTATGGTTTTACGCATCCATTTTCCGCCATGACAGTAAACTGTTTAGAACCATGGACTGTCTCTTTTTATCAAGATCTGCTATGGGGAGCCATGAGGAAGGCCTTCACCTACAGATTGGCAGCCTAATCTCCCATAGAAGGCCTCTCTGTACTCCCGGCCACAACCACCACCAAGCCTGCTGCCAAGCTAAGGAGAATCATCCCAGCCAGGACAAGCCGGAACACCCCCCCCCCGCCCCCCCATTCCCCGTCCCCAACCTGCGCCATCCCCCCCACCCCCCAACCCACTTCATTCTCCCTTCATCTTTGACTCCTAGTGTTGCCTGGATGTCCAAGAGTCTGAGAACCCCATGGCCCCGGGCCTCCTCGTAGGCCCAGGGACCCTCTAGCCAGCTCTGGCTTTCTCACATCTTAGACTGCGCTTCTCCCACCCCCAGCCCCTGCCCACCCTAGTGGTACCTCAGTGCTACCCTACAACCAGGCACCTGCCCCTGGCCTCAGCATGGTATAAGCTCAGTCAAACTCCCTGCTTTCCACTTTCCCAAGCGGCCGTGAGCAGCCGTGAGCAGCCGTGCCCTGTGGCGGAGCGGACTCCCACAAACAGCCAAGGATGGCGTGAAGGGCCACTCACCTGGATGGATGGAAACGTCAACCCCACGATGAAGTTGGTGAGCCAGTGCACAGCCCCGTCCACAGTGAAGGCGGCTGTCCGAGAGGACTGCAGGACAATCTCTGTCCTCACCACCGAGGGGACAGGACCTGGGGGGAAGGAAGGCTCAGAGGGTCCTGAAGGCTACTAGGACCTGCCATGACCTCACTGCGAACCTCACACCCTTAGAGCACCTCACCTCTCTGTATGGGTCACCTCTGCTGGAATTGGGGACTAAAAAAAACCCCATCTTTACCCCCAAACTCTGGCAGAGGTTTGGAAAGCCAGGGGTGGCTGCCAGCACTGTTTCTCACAGCTGGATGCTATGGAAGGTTTGTAGAAACCCAGCAGGCGCTTCTTGGGATCCACACAGGGAAATCCTCTCTAGATCAGCCCAGTTTTGAAATTCTTGCTGTCTAGAGTCGCTGTGCCCTGCTCTGTGCCCTGGCTTGGACATTGCTGACCCCCCCCCCGCCCCCGCCAGTGTGCACAGGGATGGTAATGCCAGCTCTCCACCTCTTTCCCTATTCCAAATCTTTCTCTGCTGTCTCTTTGTTGCTTCCAGAGATGGTTTTGTCTCAAATGTCTATAACTATGTTTCTCCCTGACTGCTACCTCCATGAAAATGTTTTTGTTGTTGTTTTAGGGGTCAGTAAGATGGCTCAGTGGGTAAAGGTGTTTGCTGCCACGCCTGAGGACCTGAGTCGACCCACACAGTGGAAGAAGAGAATCATTTCCCACAAGTTGTCTCCAACTTCCACATATGCACCGTAGCATATGCAAGCAGACAGGCATATAAATAAATGAATAAAATGTAAAAAAAAAAAAAAAACAAAAACAAATTAATGTTTTAGATAAGCGCTTCTTTATCTCGGGCTGGTTTTCAATTCACCTAGTAGCCGAGGAGTGTGTAGCTCTAGCTAGCCTGGAACTCATTTTGTATGCATGAATAAAACTGATAATGCATTTTAAAAGATCCAGTGGGTCCAGAGCTGGGCCGGGTAACACACAATTACAATCCTAGCCCTTGGGGGCTGAGGCAGGAGGATTGTGAGCTTAAAGGCAGCCTAGTAAGGAAGATTTTATAAAGTAAGATTATGACTCTAATACCACAAACTGCACAAAGATTGTGGAGCCGTGCAGGTCTTAAGCCGAGCTGTTTGAGAGGTAGTGGTGGAGGAAAGACGAAGGGAAGCTCGGCACTCAAGTGTTTATTGAGCACCTTACGTGTGTCAGGCTTTAGAGACTGGTAGAAGCAGAGGAACCGAGCGAAAACTTACTGGGTCCTATGGAATGTCCCACGATGTAGGAGAACACACAGACGATACTAAGGTAAGACAGCTCAGGGGCCGTGCTCTGTGGGAGAAGCAGCCCTGTACGTCAGAGGGCGTGGCCTGGGACCTGGGGGTGGGGCTCAAGCTAAGAACCTAGGGAGCTGAGGCCACCTGTGGGTTCCGCCAGCCTGCTGCAAAAATTCTGAGTCCCACCAAGGCTACAAGGGCTCTAGGCAAGGGGAGGAGGCAGGTAGGGATAAGGATGGAGGCAGAGGCTCTTGTTCACCAAGGCTGCCGCAACCGCACCGTGGTGGAGTTGGACACAGGCCTGCTTATCACTCAGGTTTGGTTCAGGTTGCTTTGCATTCCCAGCTATGACTGTGTTTCATTTTCACGTCACCCTCGTTGAGTGTGGATAATATTGTTTTTATCCCACAAATGTGGATCAGAGCCCACAGATTCCTGAACACAGAGCAGGAGGTCCTCAGCCCCTCGGGGACAGAGAAACAATTTGTCACACGCTTGAGGTGACTTGATGAGGATTTCAACTTATTTGACAATTGTCGGCAGAGAGTCCTTCTAGGTGGGTGGTTTGAATATGCTTGACCCATGGGAAGTGGCATATTAAGAGCTATGATCTTGTTGGAGGAAGTATGTCACCATGTAGGCAGGCTTTAGGAACTCTTAGGCTCAAGCCCCACCCAGTGCAGAAAAGACCCTCCTCCTGGCTGCCTGCAGAAGACAGTCTCCTCCTGGCTGCCTTTGGATCAAGATGTAGAACTCTCAGCTCCTTCTCCAGCATCATGTCTATCTGCAGACTGCCATACTTCCTGCCATGATGAGAAAGGACTGGCCGGGCGTGGTGGCGCACGCCTTTAATCCCAGCACTCGGGAGGCAGAGGCAGGCGGATTTTTGAGTTCGAGGCCAGCCTGGTCTACAAAGTGAGCTCCAGGACAGCCAGAGCGATAAAGAGAAACCCTGTCTCGAAAAACAAAAAAACAAAAAACAAAAGAAAGGACTGAACCTTAGAAACTGTAAGCCAGCCCCAATTAAATGTTAGCCTTTAGAAGAGTTGTTTGGGTCATGGTGTCTCTTCACAGCAGTAAAACCCTAACTAAGACAGTGCCCTAGGAGTAAGGGAACCCCAAACTACCTCCTAACACTTGAAGTTCTGCTCCTAAAGGCCAACTGAATGGCAGATACAAAACCAGGCTAATAGAGTTAACCGAACTGAATGGCAGGGTCCAAGCTAAGTGGCCAGCTAGCTGATGATGATCAGGACGGATGCTGCAAAGGAGCCATGGAGAGCCATCAGGGCTTCTGACAGAGGGACATGATTTCTTCTTTCTCTCTCCCTTCTCATATTTCCTCCTGGTTTACATAATGAGTTCCTGGCCAGCCAGGGCTACATGGTCCCCAAGTATTTTTATAACACCTATTGTAACCCTTTCTTTACCAGGTTCAGCCAGGTCTGGATTTGGATCTGGCTGAGCAACACTGGGACTTAGCTCTCTCAACATCTGGCAGGATTCCAAGAAGGGATCTGGGCCCAGCTGACCCCATTATAGGGACAAGACTGTGTTTGTAAATCAGAGTCAACGGGCTAGAGAGACAGTTTAGCACTTAAAAGCATTTGCTGTTCTTATAGAGGACCGGAGTTCAGTTCCCAGCGTCTACATCAAGTGGATCACAGCTGCCTGCAGGTCCACTCAGGGTCACACTGAGTTCCATGTCTGCCTGGACGCAGGGGAGCCAGGTCACTCACAAGCTTCACATTGGGAATGGGTTGTCCATGAATGGATGGAAGCCGCTGGAAGCCCATCCAGGAAACTGGGACCTCGAACCCCTTATGCCAGCCTCCCACCCACAGGGCAGGGCATGAGCACAAACCTGGAGGAGGAGTGCCACGGTCAGTACCAGGCAGGCAGAGCAGCAGATGGCATAGCCAGACAGCAGGAGAATCCGTCGCCCCAAACGCTCTATGATAACGGCCTGCGGGGAGTGGGGATGGTGAATGTTGATGAGTCTCTTTGGTACTAAGGATTGACCTTGAAACTCCACCCTCTCCTCTACAGTCTTTGTCATTTACAGACCCTTGGGTATCTATTACCTGTAGATAAATACATAAAATTCTTTTATGTATGCGTGCGTGCCTGCTTGACTTAAAGTACAATGTGCATGCAGTACCCACGGAGGACAGTAGAGGGAGCTGAATATCCCGGAACTAGAGCTATAGTGGGTTACGAGCTTCCCAGTGTGGGCGCTGGCACCCAAATTCAGGTCCTGCGCAAAAGCAGTAAGCATTCTTAACTGCTGAGCTATCTCTCTGCCCTGAGAACCATATTTTCTAGTCTCTCCATATACTGCTTCGGCATCTTTGGGCCTTTCTACCTTGGAAGGACTGCTCCTCTTGCAGGTAACTAGGGCCCAGAAGAGGGCGCTACACTCTATTGTCAGAGTGGATCTCTCATCTTCAAGGAGAGCAAAGGAAGAAGGATCCTAACACCATTGTGTAAGCTTGTGGATCCTTTGTTCCTCCCCTCTCGCCTTCTGGGTAAGCTCCGCCCACCATCCTAAACACAGAGTACTGTTACCAGCCCTTCCTCCACCGCCGCCCCCCCTACCCCCCTTGGAGAAATCCCAGATGGAAAAATAGCTCTGTCTGTCTGAGATGGCCACAGCCTGGGATGTTCACTGTCTGAGATGGCCACAGTGCTCCAGTCTGACTTTCTCTAGATGGCAGTGACCATCTTTGTTGTGCTGGCTAATTTAAGTCAACCCGACACAAGCTGGAGGCCTGTCAGACAAGAGATCTTCATTGAGAAAATGCCTCCATAAGACCAGTCTGAGGTAAGCCTAGAGGGCACTTTCTTAATGAATGATTGATATGGGAGAGCCCAGATCCATTGTGGGTGGTGCCACATCTGGGATGTGGTCCTGGGGTTCTACAAGAAAGCAGGCTGAGCAAGCCACCAGAAGCAAGCCAGGAAGCAGCACCTGTCCACGGCCTCTGCATCAGCTCCTGCCCCCAGGTTCCTGCCGTTTGAGTTCCTCTCCCTCCCTCCCTCCCTCCCTCCCTCCCTCCCTCCCTCCCTCCCTCCCTCCCTCCCTCCCTCCCTCCCTCCCTCCCTCCCTCCTCCCTTCCCTTCTCCTTCCTTCCTTCCTTCCTTCCTTCCTTCCTTCCTTCCTTCCTTCCTTCCTTCCTTCCTTTCTGAAGAAAAGAAGTGATGAACAGTGATGTGGAAGCCTGAGCCAATTAACCCTTTCCTCCCCAAGGTGCTTTGGTCATGGTGTCTCATCACAGCCATGTCATCCCTGATGGGAACGGCCACCTGCAGGTCCTGGCTGAGCGGGCTGGCCGAGGAGGATAGAAACCAAAATGATTCTAGGGAGGCAAAATGATATCACAAGAAGAGAATGTTATTGTCTTAGGGCTACTTTTGCTGCGATGAAACACCATGACCGAAAGCAAAGCAGGGAGGAAGGGTTGTTATTCACTCAGAGTTCCATTTAACAGTTCATTAACAGCAGTGAAGGCAGGAACTCAGGTAGGGCAGGAACCTGGAGGCAGGAGCTGATGCAGAGGCCCCTCTGTAACACAGCCTCTGTGTGCTCAGGGCAGGAACCTGGAGGCAGGAGCTGATGCAGAGGCCCCTCTGTAACACAACCTCTGTGTGCCCAGGGCAGGAACCTGGAGACAGGAGCTGATGCAGAGGCCCCTCTGTAACACAACCTCTGTGTGCCTACCTGGAGAAACACTTTCAGCTCACTTAAGCTGGTCTCTTTTTAACCACATGATTCTTCAGCCCCCTTTGACCAGAACCACAGATTCCCAACTCAAATTAGCAAACGGCCCTGGTAGTATCTTTAAGTGACTCTCTCTCTGGAACTTCACAAGCCAGGCCTCCACCATCTGCACTGTTTTTTAGGTGTTTGCTTGTTTGTTTTTGAGACAGAGTTTCTCTATGTAGCCTCAAACTCAGAGATCTTCCTGCCCCTGCCCCTCGAGTGCTGGGATTAAAGGCTCGCACACCATCACCTGATTCAGCATTCTCACTTTCCAAACTCCCAATGCAGCTGACAAAGCTTTGAACTCAATGGCCTTTCCAGCCCAAAGTCCTTCCACAACCCTCCCAAAAAGAACATTTGTGTCAGGTCTGTCCCAGCAACACCTCACGATCCTGGAACTAAATCTATTCTTTTAGCCAGTGTTCTTTAGAGAAACAGAATCTACAGATCCGGCTAGTCCAACCGTGGCTGTCTGCCAACAGAAGGTCCAAGAATCCAGTGGTTTGTTCAGTCCACGAGACTGGATGTCTCAGGTGGTCTTCAGTATACACTGAAATCCTGAAGAAGTAGTCTCCAATGGCAGTGAGGAAATAGACTTGCCAGTGAGAGCGAGAACAGTAGGCAAGAGTAAAGCTTCCTTATTCCACGTGCTTTATATAGGCTGCCACAGAAGGTGTGGCCCAAGCTGGAGATGGCACTTCCAACCTCAAATGATCTGGACTAAAGCTGGCTTTTCCATGTGGGCCAGTGCTGGCGCATGCCTTTAATCCTAGTACTTGGGAGGCAGAGGCAGGAGGATCTCTTTGAATTCAAAGCCAAAAAAGAAAAAAAAAATCCCCTATGCGTGTGCCCAGCCACTTGGGTTTTTAGCTAACTCCAGATGTGGTCAAGTTGACAATGAAGAATGACATCACAGCTGGGTTTGCGGCGCTTGCTTGTTCTTGACTCTCGAGTTGCCCAGGCTGGTCTGGAATTCACCATGTTATAAAGGGTAACCTTGAACTTCTGATCCTCCTGCCTTCACCTCCCAAGTGCTGAGATTGTAAGTGTGAGCCATGTGCAGTACGCTACTGGGGACTGAACCCAGGAACTTGTGTATGCTAGGCAAGCGCTCTACCATCTGAACTATGCCCCAAACCTTGACCAAGGTTTTTACTGTGCTTCCTAGACTAGGGTCACCCACACTCTCTGGCCTGAGGAGCTTCTGTCCAGTCAGGGGACTGTTTGGGGTACCCTGACATGAGAGACCACCCCCACTCCTGGTAACTCACCGAGACGAGAGTCATCACCAAGTTGATGACACCAGAGCCCAGGGTCACATACTGGGACTGGGTGGGGTCCACACCAGCTGAGGTGTAGATGACATCTGCGTAGTAGTTGACCTGTAGTGTAAGCAGGGATGTGAGCAGAGCCCGAGACCTGTCACTGGATTCCCTTTCTCAATGTGAGCAGTGGACAGTTTTGGGAGCCTGGGTTGGGGACCCTGGATAGGATGGAGCTAGCAGGAAGGGGTGATCTGGTAGATCTGACTCCACCCTGGTATCCCTGAGTCTTGGCTTCTATGCTTATAAAATGGGAGCCAGGCCACAGTGCCACTAGGTAGTTTTCCCTGCATGACTTTACTACTCTGCGCACACAGGCTCTTGATTGATTGGGGCCAGCTCTGGTCCAGTCCCAGGATAGTCAAAGAAAGCCACATTAAGTTGGTCTCCAATAGGTGGCTCCCAAGATCACTTTGCTAAACAAGTCAACTCTTGAAGACAAATGTCACCTCTTCCTGTTTCTTCTCCTAGACATCAACAGGGCCACCTGTCATCTCTCTGGCTCCAGAACGGGCATTTGAGAGTTTCTATTTGCCCACACACAGGTAGAATGAAATAACCACCAGAGAACATGACATGTTTCCACAGCAAATGAGTCTACCAGGGCCTCCTGCCCTAGGATGGGTCAAGCAATGGATGGCCCTTCTGTGAGACCAGAGGTCAGGCACTTTTCTTATGGAGAGGGTAAAAAAAACACAGGCAGGAGATTTCCTTTGGGGGACTAAAAAGCAAAGAAAAACAGGCATATAGCCAGAGAAGATAAAAGGGCAGGGAGAGGTGGTACCCATGGAGTCCAGAATAGCTATAGATGGTTGTGAGAGAACACTGAATGCTGCTGGGAAAGGAACCTGGATCCCAGGCAGGAGTCACGGTGGTCTTAACTGATAAGCTATCTCCATCCACCCATCCATCTATCCATCTATTCGTCCATCTATCATTTCCTCCCCCCACCCCCCACCCATGAGCTACCTACATTTATCTATTTATTCATCCTTCTTATTTTTATTGCATGTATTTATTCTCTGTGACATTCTACAGCACTTGAGTGTTAGTCTGAAGAGTTAGATCTCTCATTCCTGGCGTGGGCCCCAGGGATCAAACCCAGGTTGTCAGGCTTGGCGCAAGCACATCTTAATACTGAACCATCCTGCAAGCCAAGGTCTTGTTTGTTGCAGAGGAAACACCCAGAGTGATAAAATGCACTGCGCTCCCAGAACTCTCCTCCCCGCCCCAGCCTTGCGGTGGCTTGTCCTTCCTGGAGACCAGACGGAGGGAGTCAAAATTCGAAATGCTTATCCTGAGCCTTCTGTGAATTCATTAAAAACAAAACAAAACAAAACAAAACAAAACAAAACAAAACAAAACAAAACAACCAAGGGGACCAAAAATCTGGGGCAAGGTGGCACCACACACCGCGTTGATCCCGGACAGCTGCTGGCCCGCCATGAGCACAACGATAGAGATCAGCTGCCAGCGCAGGGGCCGAAAGGTGAAGAGGTTGAGTACGGACAGACGACCCTCGGCTTGCTCGGTGCGCTCCTCTGTGCGCATTTCTTCCATCTCGGCCTCCACATTGTAGTTTTGACCTCGCAGCCTCCTTAGAGCTGCAGAGCAGAGAAGCGGTACACCACACTCACCTTCTGCCCTATTGCACCTCAGCCAGGACCTTCTCCAAAGCTCAGGCCTCATACGCCCTCGCATCTCCCCCCTCCCCTCCTCCAGTCACCACTGCTCACCCTGCACAAACTCTCTGCTCTCAATCCCTACCCACTGTGACCCTGACCCTGATCACAGTGTCACCAGATGGTACCTGCCCATTCCACTCCCCTTTGTGCACTGAGAGCCTGGGTGAGCAGCCTGAGTCTCAGTACCTTGTCTAGCCGTCTCCTCGTCTCCTTTCTCAATCAGAGTGTAGCGGGGGCTCTCAGGGAAGAAGGGCAGAGAGAGGAGCTGAATCACTGCAGGGACCCCCGTGAGAGCCAAGAGGATTGGCCAGCCTGGATGGAACACAAATGGCGTCCTGAGACTCGAATCTACTGCAGAGAACCTGCAGGGGCACGGGGGCTTCTCCTCCAGCTCCGCCTCACAGCACCTAACCAGGTGATAAACGAGGGTGGTGGCCACCTAGTCCTTGCCAAGATGTCGATGCCCACAAAGAACATCCGTATTAAAAATAGAGAAAAGAACCTCAGCTGACTCGCAAATTCTACCTAAAAAGCCGTGCTGTGCATGCCCATGACCCCGGCATCCCAGAGGGTGGGCTGGGGAGGGTCGGGAAGCAGATCCAAGGAGCACATTGGCTGGCCAGCCTCGCCTAGCTTATTTCCGGGTCTTCTGCTCCCATTTCCAGGAGTCAGCAACCCTGCCCTGGGCAAGGTCCTCTATATCCACAAGCTGACCTAAAGGTCGCCAAAAACACTTTCCTGCTTGGACTATGGCTAACTTTGGACTCAGTCTCCACGCCTCACCCCCACACGTTGCTGGTTACCTGTGGCATTACCCAGGATGGCCTGCAGGCTGAAAATCTGAGCCAAGAGGACTCCGATGATGACGAATACCTCCGTCATTGTCCCTAATGCACCCCTAAGGTTCTGGGGAGCCAGTTCTCCCAGGTACATGGGAAGAGTACTGTAAGCGATGCCTAGATCAGAGGAAACAGGAATCAGGACCACTAAGAACAGTCCCCAGCCTCTCAGAAGCCAGTGCCTAAGGTTGTTTCAACCCCGTCTTTAAATCTTGAATCTTTTGCAGGGAAGACGCTCCTTATTTAATTTAAACCTGGAACCATGGCTTCCCCCAACCCGCCCGTTCAGCTGGAGAAATTTCTTTCCCCAAAGTCTGGCGTTTAGACAAAAACTAGTATTCCCTCAGGTACTGGAGAAACTAGTCCCTAGTCCCTACCTGGAAAAGGAGCCATTCTTTTTTTTTTTTTTTTTTTTAAAGATTTATTTATTTATTATATGTAAGTACACTGTAGCTGTCTTCAGACACTCCAGAAGAGGGTCTCAGGTCTCATTACAGATGGTTGTGAGCCACCATGTGGTTGCTGGGATTTGAACTCTGGACCTTCGGAAGAACAGTCGGGTGCTCTTACCCACTGAGCCATCTCACCAGCCCCAAAAGGAGCCATTCTTATCTCGGGCTCTTCCATTAGTATATGCTTGCAGTGTCTATTAGTACATCAAGTTCTACGCTGGCCTCTAGGCCCCATCAATTCTTACTTACAAATGCTTGTTACTTCAAAGGCTTCCATCCCAGCACACAGGTTCCCTCCTTCCAGGTCAACTGTTCCCTTAAAACCCTAGAAATATCTCACCACCATCACCACCACCACCACCACTACCACCATCACCACCACCACCACCACCACCATCACCACCACCACCACCATCACCACCACCACCACCACCACCACCACCATCACCACCACCACCACCATCACCACCACCATCACCACCACCACCACCACCACCACCATCACCACCACCACCACCTCCACCACCACCACCACCACCACCACCACCACCACCACCATCACCACCACCACCCCACCACCACCACCATCACCACCACCACATGCCACCATATGTCACCCGCAGCTTCCCTCCCTTCTCTCTGCTTTCCAGAGACACAGAGGCTTAAAATAAACTTCTCCCTTTTCATCCATGAAACAGCTGTTTTGGTTTCTTTACTGTGGCCATTTCATTTTTAAAAAAAATACTATTTCCTTCCTGGTTTCTGGTCCAGATTACTGTTAGAGGGGAAGAATCTAGGTTGTGTAGTTACTCTTTATATGGACTTAGATATCTGTCTTATTTTGGTTCCTTTTCTTTTCTTTCTTTCTTTCTTTCTTTCTTTCTTTCTTTCTTTCTTTCTTTCTTTCTTTCTTCCTCTTCTTCTTCTCCTCCTCCTCCTCCTCCTCCTCCTCCTCCTCCTCCTCCTCCTCCTCCTTCTTCTTCTTCTTCTTCTTCTTCTTCTCCTTTTCCTCCTCCTCCTCCTCCTTGATTCTGTATTCTCAATTTAAACTGTCTTTAACACAGATCGCTATCTGAGGTAGTCTGCATGCACACGCTCCCATGGACTCAGGAAGTGCCATTGTTGGAGGTGTGGCCTTGTTGGAGGAAGTGTGTCATAGGGGGTGTGTGGAAGGGTGGGCTTTAAGGTGTTGGAAGCTCAAGCCAGGCCTAGTAGCTCACTGTCTCTTCCTGCCCCCTGTGGATCTAGATATAGAACTCTCAGCTACCTCTCCAGAACTGTGTCTGCCTGCATGTCACCATGCTTCCCACCTTGACGATAATGGACTGAATTCCTGCACTGTGACCCAGCCCCAACGAAATGTTCCCTCTATAAGAGCTGTTGCGTTCATGGTGTCTTTTCATGACAATAGAAGTCATAACTTAGACCCCGTCCTTGGAAGATACATGCAGAACTGGCTTTGTTATGTGTTCTTAACAGTAAGGGAAGTCCCCCCCCCCACACACACACACATCTCTCCTCTCCTCTCTTCCTTCCTTCCTTTTGAGGCAAAGTCTCAGGATTGTTAGGTCTAGGACAAATAGCAAGGGTGCCTATTTAACATATCAAAGCAGACCTTGACCCTCAGGTTCTCCCAGCATCCCTCTGTCCCGATCTGTTACAGAGTCCTCCTGGATGGTGTACACTCCCTCCTCTCCTAAACTTCTCCAGCCTAGAACTGAGCTTGCCCCTCCCCGGGCTCTTACCTACATAATCCAGACATTTTGGTTTTGCGGGCTCTTCTACTTTTCATGTTCCTGGTCTCCAGTCTCTCTCCTGTCCCCTCTCCCTTCTTGTCACATGGCCCAGCTCAGGGCCATGGTCACTCTGGACCCTTCCAGATGCCTCTGGCTATGCTGTCCCTCCTATTTCCAATGAGCTGTCTCCTGTACAGACCTAGGAGCAGTCATGTCCTCCTATTTATTTATTTATTTATTTATTTATTTATTTATTTATAGCCCTGGTGGGCCCGGAGTTCACTATATAGACTGACTTAGACTTGAATCTACAGCAATTAATTTGCCTCTGCCTTCCGAATGATGGGACTCTGGGCAAGGTGGAAGACTTCATTACATAACGGGAATGAGCTAGAAAACACGGGGCCTCCTAGGGCCTAGGACTGGAAACTGGAGGACATCTTGGGAGGAAAAAGCAGATAGCCAGACCCTCTGTGTCCAGTGTTGGCTCCTGGTGCTGGGCAGCCATGTCTCAGAGCCGTCCCCTGAGCAGTGCACATCAGAACACCCGGGTCTTCAGTGGCTGCCCTAGGTACCTGCGCAGATTCCCACCAGCACTCGAGACAGGATGATCAGCTCAAAAGCCCGGGCCACCTTGCTGACTCCCATCAGGACGGCAGAGGTTATAGCGAAGACATTGTTGATCAACAGTGTTCCCTTTCTGCAAGACAGCAGGGCCCAGAGGGCAGGGGAGCCCAGTAGAGGCTGTGACACCTCAAACCTAGTATCCCAGCCTGTTCCCTACAGAGGGACTAGATCATGCCTGAGAAGGACTGGGAGATGGGATGTCCTGGAATGTCCCCGTTCACTATGTGCTGCATCCCCTGCCCCTCAGTGTGAGGACGAATGATCAGGTCCCATGATGGACTATAACATAAGACGTAACACTGTCTCCATGAATATATACAGAAAAAGGTCCAAGCTGACCAAGAGTGGGAAAAGCTGTAAGGAAATTGGAAGGAAGCTGTGGGGCTAACGGGAGTGTGGGAGGGGAGGTGTGTTTCAAACACTGCAGCCGTTCCACAAGTGACTGATGGGCAGTCAAGCCCCATGGTGGGGTCTAGACCAGACCTGATGTTGGTCAGGGATGCTGACCAGCTCCCTGTAACAGACAGGGCACAGAATGGGGCCATGACTCCTATGACCCACAAGGCTGAAACCTAATGGTCTAGGGCAGGGGGCGGGGCAGCACTGAGCTTGTGTGGATTTTTTGAAATAGTGTCTCATTGTATTCCAGGCTCTGGGATTTGCTCTGTAGCCAAGCCTCCTGCCTCTATCCCCAGAGTGTTTGGTTATAGTTGTGTTCTACCACACTCAGTCTAGGGGCTGCTAATTGCTCCCCATCTTCATACTGCAGGTGCCAGTTGCAAAGGACCCAGCCTCTGACTATTATAGGTAAAGCAGGGCTGATGGGGTCCTCATAAAAAAATCCTCTGCCGGTCGACACCCCAGGATGTGCCAAGATCCACAGACCCAGGAGGGTAAATAGCACACAGCAATCCTATACTCCTGATACCTTTTTCCTCTCTCTGATCCCCAAGAGGCCTGCTGACCTCAGAGAGGCTCAGGCTGGTGGGTCCCCACTGGGCAGGCTGCCTCTACCCCACCCATGGTCTTCATTTGCAATATGAGACTATGGAAAGATTGTCTTTGAGAGGCTGAGTGAAGTGGTGCTCACCTTTAATCCTAGCACTTGGGAGGCAGAGGCAGATGGATCTTGGTGAGTGCCAGGTCTCATCTACACAGTGAGACAATATCTCAAAATCAATCAATCAATCAATCAATCAATCAATCAATCAATCAATCAATGGTCTACAGAAGAAGGATGTAAAGCCTGGGTTTTTATAACAGTCTAATGAATGTTTTCAAGTGATATATAGCCTGACCTACAGCAAAATTAGAATCTATCGGGGGCTGGAGATATGGCTCAGTGGTTAAGAGCACTGACTGCTCTTCCGAAGGTCCTGAGTTCAAATCCCAGCAACTACATGGTGGCTCACAACCATCTGTAATGAGATCTAGCTCCCTCTTCTGGTGCGTCTGAAGACAGCTACGGTGTACTTACATATACTAATAAATAAATCTTTGGAGTGAGTGGGGCGGAGCGAGCGGGGCTGGAGTGAGCAGAGGTCCTGAGTTCAATTCCCAGCAACCACATGATGGCTCACAACCATATGTACAACTACAGTGTACTCATATACACAAAATAAATAAATAAATCTTTAAAAAAATTAGAATCTATTAAATTTTCTCTTCACTCAAGTGCACAAGATCGCTTCTCGGCCTTTTGGCTAAGATCAAGTGTAGTATCAAGTGCACAAGAGAGAGCAGGTTCATTGCTCACTAAGTATTTACAAGGCAAGGCTTCTGGGCCCAGCTAAAAAAGTAAACAGTTTCCAACTGATAATATTTTCTTTAATGCATGACAAGGAGCCTGACTGCTGTGGTCCCAAGGGGTTCTCTACTCCCTAACCTTACACAGTCTAACTTGGCCTGACAGCTTCGATTGAGAGCAAGCCTGCCCACACAGAAAGCAGCTGTGCCCCACCCTGTGACTTTAGCTGAGCCTTCTCTTTCCTGGGGACCTTGAACAGCACAAAACTCCTTATCTTCAGCCATGCCTTTGCAGTGTGGGCCTCTGAGTAGCCAAGCAAAGTGCACGACAGAGCTGGGCTTCACCTCCAATGCAGATACGAGACCAAGGCACGTGTGGTGACTCAGCCCAGTTCCCAGCCTCGGGACAGCATGCTGCCGAGCCCGTGTGTGGGGTGCTGCTGGAACCTGAAGACACCTGACCCCAGAACGAACCCCTCAAGAGGCATTTCTGAATACCTGCCACAGTGCTTACGAGGCACTGAGCTGAGAAGCTGTTCTGTTGGGGACAGAGATTCCAAAGGGTCTGGTCTGTGGCAACACGGAAGCTTGCTTCTAGATCTGATTTTCGGGATGGTCTCAGCTACCCACCAGCAACTCAGTTTCATTCAAGAGAGCCCATGGCTAAGATGAATCTCAAGTTTGGGAATGCCGCCTTCCATTTACCTGCCCCACTTATTGACCATCAGGCCAACCACCAAGGACCCCAGCAACCCTCCCAGAGGGAACATGGAGACCGTGCAAGACCACAGGAGCAGCAGAGTACTCTCATCCATGAATGTTCCGTGTCGCTCAAAGTGCGTGTCATTGTAAAACGACTTCAGGACCTGAAAGACAGGACCCCATCTGTTGCTCAGGGTACTGTGAAACTCCCAGAAAAGGTGATGTAAATTCTCAGCTGTCCCTTGTCATCTGTCTCACAGAGATGACACATTCCTGCCAGTACACATAGGACATAATTGAACCTAGGGGTTTTCTGTTGGTACCTGGGGAGCAAAATAATATTCCGAGGAGAAGAGATGGAAAACCAGCCAGAGGGAAAGTTGTTAAAAGTTCACTTCTGTAGCCTTATTCTGCCAGAGGGGATGTAGGAAAGATTCACACTAACTGGGGGAGGCTGGGTCCAGGGTCAACCTTCATAGATTTGTTTTCTTACCATTTGTAGAAAGACACCTCGGAAGGGAAAGGTTTCACTTCAGCTTAGAAGTCTCAGGTCACACCCCATCACTGAGAAAAGTCAGGGCAAGAACTCAGCAGGGATCTGGAGGCTGGAGCTGATGCAGAGGCCTTGGATGGAGGGGTGCTGCTCACTGGCTTGCTCCTCAGGGCTTGCTCAGCCTCCTTTCATATACAACTCAGCACCACCTGCCCCAGATGGTACCACCCACAGTGAGCAGGGTTCTCTCATTACAAACCATCAATCAAGAAAATGCATCATGGTCTTATCCATAGGTCAGTCTGGGAGTATTTTCTCAATTTAGGCTCCTCCTCCAAAACCACTCTAGCTTGTGTCAAGTCGACATAAAACCAGCTAGCGCGTTAATTATAATAGTGACATAGCACATTGCCAGGGTCATACTTAGAAGAGACAAACCAGGGCTGTCCACTCAGTTCAGATGGCTGAGCACTTGCCCTAACTGCACGAAGCCCTGGGTTCCATCCCCAGCCCTGAATAAGATTCGGAGATGTACACCTGTAACCTCAGCACTAGGGGGCGGTAGAGGCAGGGGAGGGATCAGAAATTCAAGGTGACCTTCAGCTATATATAAAATTTGAGGCCAGACACAGCTACATGAGACTCTGCCTTTAAAAAGTGAGGTGGGGAGGGGAAGCTGGAGAGACGACTCAGTAGTGAATGCCACTTAATGCTCCTGCAGAGGACTAGAGTTTGGTTCCCAGCATCCATTGCAGATGGCTCACCATCACTGTCTTCAGAGGCTCTTCTTGTCACTATTGAGACACGCAGAGAGAGAGTGAGACAGACAGACAGAGAGGGAGAGGGAGAGGGAGAGGGAGAGGGAGAGGGAGAGGGAGAGGGAGAGGGAGAGGGAGAGGGAGAGGGAGAGGGAGAGGGAGAGGGAGAGAGAGAGAGAGAGAGAGAGAGAGAGAGAGAGAGAGAGAGAAAATTCCCAAACTGGGAGAATAGCTCAGTGGTGGAGCCCTTGCCTTGGGTTTAATTCATTTTTTTAAAGATTTATTTATTTATTTTATGCATATGAGTACACCACCATTGCTCTCTTTGGACACACCAGAAGAGGGCACCAAACCCCATTCCAGATGGTTGTGAGCCACCATGTGGTTGCTGGGAACTGAACTCAGGACCTCTGGAAGAGCAGTCGGTGCTCTTAACTGTTGAGCCATCTCTCCAGCCCGGATTTAATTCTTGACACCACAAAATCCCAACACTGGAGAAACTGAGGCAGGAGGATGGTTTAGGGCCAGCTCAACAGCTTGATGTACATAATGTCTCACAGTAAACCTAGGACTGGAACCAGTAAGACGGCTCAGTAGGTGAAGGTGCACACTGCCAAGGCTGATGTGACCTGAGTCAAATCTCCAAGGTAGAAGCAGAAGAAAACTCCCTTTACACAAACACTCACTGTGGCAAGTACACACCCCTCAAGACACCCTGAATAGCTACAAATAAATAAATGCAAAAATACAAGTATATTTTTTCTTCTTTGTCTTTGGAGGCAGGGTCTCTCTACGTGGTCCTGGCTGTTTTGGAGCTTGCTCTGTAGAGCAGGTTGGCCTTAAACTCAGAAGAGATCCTCCTGCCTCTGCCTCCCCAGTGCTGAGATTAAACATATGTACCACCATGCCTGGCGCCATGAAATTTTTTTTTTTAAATCACCTGGGCTGGGGATGTTGCTCTGTGGTAGAACACTTTTCTGGCATGCATGAGACCCTGGGTTTGATACTCGGTATTGCAAAATATACCACCACCAAAACCTTCATAAGATCAAAGATGCTCCATTAGTGATAAGGAGTAACGAACATATGTATAGATAATATACACATATGCCCGGGCTTCTGCTGCACAGCACCTGTCTCCCCTTGAACTTGCTCCAGTCAGCCTTTATCTCTGTTGCTTCTCTTTGACCAAACACAATCTCTAAAAGTTAACAGTTCATTCTTGATGTGTCTGTCACCCACAAATGGCCTTCCCAAGTGAGCAAGGCAGGGTGCCCAGGCAGAGAATCCAGGTTCCCCTACACTGATACCCCTAGAAAAGATGACATTGCTAGATAAAATGGCTCTAGATGCCCCTAGTCCTTAGGGGTAGGTATCTAGGGGACTCCTGGAAGAAAGTGGAAGCTTCCAGAAGCCAGACAGCAGCTGACTTCTACCCGCTGAGACCCACCTTGTGCCCACCTTGTGAGGTGTGTTGATCACGGCGATGTTGTAGCCATACTGGAAGACTGAGCCAAAGGCAGCACTTAGGGTAGTCAGGACTAGTGTGGGCTGCAGACGCTGAACCAGAGAGTTTCGAGGTCAGAGACTCTGTAGGGTTGGCTCCTGTCACTTCTAGGATTGGGGTGGGGTGAGGGTGGCCAGGCCTCCACTTCCTCTTTAGGTGGAAAGGGAGGTCTGGCTGGGAGCAGGCTCTAATCCTGGAAGGAGGAGGAGGGGGCTGTCTGGGAAGGTGACCCAAGCAGGTGTTATCCTGTTTCTAGGGACACATTTTTCCTGCTTTTGACCTTGAAGGTGTAGGGACAGGTAGGGTTGTGAAGAGGTTGTATCTGGTGTCCCCAAGCT
>NC_000070.6:149021695-149109195 GCF_000001635.26 Mus musculus | reverse complement strand
AGAGGGTGAAGAACTTGCTGTGTACTATACGCCTGAAGACCTGCGCTCAGCCGGATCCCACAAGGCGGTGGAAGGAGAGAACTCGTCCCTAAGTCATCCTCCCCCTTCCACATCAAGCTCGTGAGAAACAAGTCACTCCCATCCACTCCCACACACTGCATACTACATTAAAAACAGACCCACTGATGCCGCACCATGTGGCAAGACCAGTTTGTGTTGTGCGTGTGTTTCTGTGTGCACACACACGGATGTGGAGGCCAGAGGACCTCTGCAGCTATCATTCCTCCAGGGCTAGCCGCCTTTTCTTGTGTCTCCCTGACACAAGAAACTCACTAGTAATTCACAAGTAATTCACTAGTTAGGTGAGGCTGGCTGGCCATCAAGCTCCAAGCTTGCTGCTTTTTCAGACAAGTGGAGGCTGGTTCCCAGCACCACGTCGGGCAGCTCACAGACACCTTTTATTCCAACTCTACAAGATCCAACACCCTTTTTGGGATCTGTGGACACCCACAGACACACAGACACACACACACACACAGACACACAGACACACACACACACACAGACACAAATAAAAGTAAATCTCAGCCCCGTGTAGTGGTGCACAGTTTTAGTCCCAGCACTTACAAGGCAGAATTAGGTGGATTTTTTTTTTTGGCTATTTTCAAGACAGGGTTTCTCTGTGTAGCCATGGCTGTCCTGGAACTCACTTGGTAGACCAGGCTGGCCTCGAACTCAGAAATCCACCTGCCTTTGCCTCCCAAGTGCTGGGATTAAAGGCGTGCGCCACCGGCTAGGTGGATCTTTGTGAGTTTAAGGCCAGCCTGGTTTACAGAGTGAGTTCCAGGACAGGCAGGGCTATATAGAGAGATTCTATCTTGAAACAAACAAACAAATAAACAAACATCTTACAGGATCTTTAAAAGGAATCTCAAATAAATAGACAATTAAAAGAAATTAACATTCCAGGCAGTGGTGGCCCATGTCTTTAATCCCAGCACTTGGGAGGCAGAGGCAGGTGGATTTCTGAGTTTGGAGCCAGCCTGGTCTACAGAGTGAGTTCCAAGACAGCCAGGGCTACACAGAAAAACCCTGTCCTGAAAAACCAAAAAAATAAAATAAAATAAAATAAATAAATAAAAAAAGAAAGAAAGAAAGAAAGGAAAAGAAATGAAGAGACAATAAGACAGCAGAATTCCTATGCCAGGGCTGATGGGGGCATAGAACCTATGGTTCTTGGCCAGTAGAGGCCGGTGAGTGTCGCGGGCTGTGGAGGAGACTTACTTGGAGGTCCTCTTCTGACAGCAGGATGATGCTGGACAGATCTTCTTTCAGCTGCCTGGCCACATTCTTCCACTTCACCCCTGCCCTGCTGTCCGGCTCATCTGCCTCAAAGGACTCTTGGGAAACCCAAGCCGTCCCTCCATCTGATACAGAGAGAACGCTGGTCAGCTCACTATCCAAGGGCCCCAGCGCAGCGCTGTGGACAGTGTGCACGTCCTTCGGATGGACCACTTGGGATGGTGACAGAGGTGGGGGACAGTGTGTGGGGAGGGCAAGACCTTTTCTCAGGGATTTACAGGGAAGCTAACCCCCACCTCGGACTTCAATCCCCTCTTCTGCCTTCAATTTCTCTCTGTTTGAAACTGCACTGTATTGTTTACGCTAAGTATGGTGGCTAACACCTCTCATCCCAGCCCTCAGAAGGCTGAGGCAGGAGGATCGTGGCAAGTCAGAGGCTAGCCTGATCTACAGAGTAAGACCTTGTCTCAAAAGGCAAAAAAGGAAACAGCAGCCAGTTAACCCTAAGGTATGGTAACTCATGGGCTGAGGGTCCCACCGCATCTGCCTTTTGATAGTCTCTGTGCCTGTGCCCGGGGGTGGTGGGGTGGGGGTGGGGGTGTCAAAGAGAGGGATGAGGAGGAGGAGTTAGGGTTTCAGGCAGCACACAGCACACACTAGACTTGCATTCACTATGTAGTTGAGGCTAGCCTAGGACGTCCTAAGCACTGGAGTTACAGGTGTCTGCCCCATGCTTGGCTGCGTTCTGAGTTTGTATTTGAAAATGTTCACTCTCACCAGCACGCCTCCCTGGGGGTGGGGGGGGGGTGGGGGAGGGGTGAAGACTGATCCTTTCTGTCATGGGGCAGGTGGTTGACAAATCTTTGCTGGAAGGCTGACTGCCTCGATTCAGTAGCAATGGTCTTTGAGAAGATGTTTCTCTAACTCTAGGACAAGTGCTAATCACCTCCAAATCCGCAGTGCTGCTGGTGACAGCATTAACCTCTGCCGAGACCTTCCTGTGTGCCAGGTAAGATCAGTCACTAACACAGTGCCTTGGACAATGTCCGGAGACATTCTTGGTTGTCATAGTTGGGGCAGACACTGTAATTATTATTTCATTAAGGAGCCACAAGACTGCCGGGCATGGTGATGCATGCCTTTAATTTCAGTACTTGGGAGGCAGAGACAGGAGGATCTCTGAGTTTGAGGCTAGCCTGGTCTATAGAGTGAGTTCCAGAATAGCCAGGGCTATACAGAGAAACCCTATCTTGAAAAACAAAACGAAACAAACAAACAAATAAACAAAAAAGGAGCCAGAAGACTGTGTAGTTTGCCCAGTCCCCTGGCTAGAAGTGGCAGTACTCCCCCCCCACCCCCCCCTCCAGTTTCATTGACACGCTGGGTCTCGGTTGCCATGGGTCTGGGTGGGGTGTCTCGTTCCTCTTCTTCCCCAGGCCTTAGCACTGTGCCTGGCACGCAGAGATGCTCAGGTAACCTTTGCTGTGTAAGTGCTTAGACAGCCAGACAAACAGCAGCCACTGGCCTGCGTAGGCCATCGAGCTGGCACGGCTCTTGGCTACACAGCCTGCATTTCTTACCGGAATCATTATAAATCCACTTCTCATTGCAGGCCAACGCCACAAACTTCGTATTGGAAGGAAGGCAGAGGAAGTAGTCATCGTCATCCACTATGGTCCCGTCCTCAGCCAGGACCAGGGTGATCGGCGTCAGGGACTTATCAATGGCCAGGAGTTCACAGGCTGAGAAGAAGAAAATAGTTGCCAGGTGACAAACATCCATAAGGAAATGGTATCTGTCTTAGAACTCTCTGGTATGCCCCACGTATGTGACATTCATCACACGCCTGGTCCCATTCTTACTGCGTTTCCGGTAAAAAACTGATGCTACAAAGGAGTTACTATTATTATTCCCAATTTATAGACAATGAACCCAAGCTCTGAGAGATTAAGGAATTTACTCAAAATCCTACTGTAAGTAGCATAGTTAAGACTAAACTTTTTTTTTTTTTTTTAGATTTCTTTATGTATATCAGTACACTGACTTAGCTGTCTTCAGACACACCAGAAGAGGGCATCAGATCTCATTACAGATGGTTGTGAGTCACCATGTGGTTGCTGGGAATTGAACTCAGGACCTCTGGAAGAGCAGTGAGTGCTCTTAACCACTGAGCCATCTCTCCAGCCCTAAACTTTTTGTTTGTTTAGATTTTATATTCATGAGTGGTTTCTTTTTTCTGAAGGTATGTGTGTAGATTACATACATGTGTTGTGCCCACCCACATGCATGGAGCCCAGAAGCGGGTGTTGGATGCCCTGGAACTGGAGTACTAGAAGGTTGTGAGCCACCATGTGGGTACTAAGAACTGAGCCCAGATCCTCTGCAAGAGCAGAAAGCACTCTCAGCAGCTGAGCCATCTTTCCAGCATCCTCACATAGGAGGCATTTGAGTCTACATAAATAAGCATCCAACCAGAGGCTGGTCTGATTACAGTGGACGCGTAATGCTGTCCCTTGCTCATTTATTCGGTGGTAATCTTGAATTCTACACATCAAATGTCAGAAAACAAAAAGTAGGTGGTTTATTCTCTCTGTGGCTATCTTCTTTTGCAGTTCTTCTAGACTGAAGGAAACTACAGTATTGGCAGAAGCTTTACTCAGTGTCATTTCATTTATATTATTGCCAGGCAAGAGGCTTTCCATAAGGCTGTCATCACCCAAAATAGAACTGCCAGTCAGTCTGCTATAGGCTCTGCTGCAGAGAACAGAAGTCTCTGGGGCCAAGGACACCCAGCCAATGCAACTGAAGTGGCACTAAGCTGAACTAACCTTGTGCTGGGGTGAAATGCAAGCCTTGGTGTGACAGAACCCCTGTCACCAGATCAAACCCTGCTCCTGGGTCTCAGTAGCTAGCTCTCCGGAAGCGATGCACACCCTGGCACAGGTGAATCCGTGCCCGGAGCTAGCTGACATGAAAGACCTGCAGAACTTCTTTGAGTATCTCATTTGTTGCTACGGGCTAATAACGCTTGTAAGTAACCATTGAACAGACCATCTCACTTGAGAGTCCCAAGAATCCTTTGAAGCAAAGTTGAAAATACACCCACTACACGGCTGAGGAAACTAAGGGTCCAGAGATGGTTAAATGCAAAGTATAGTCAGGATCAGAACATGGCTCACGTTCCTTACTTGGACTCTAAGGGCAGGCACTGACAGCTCCCTTTTAATGGAATAGGTACTGAGTGCGGACTCCCATTCCCATCCCGTCGGGGAGCCCCAGTACCGCCTCTGTGAGCCAGAGTGGACAGAATACGCTGGACTCGGTTTGGTCCAAAATCAGGTCAATGAACCTGGACCTGCACAGTTTCCCGTCCCCTTCACGGCTCCTCTCAGTGTAGGTAAGTAAAAACGCCAGGAATCTGTCAATCACTGGACCCACGTGGGTCCCTGCAGTCCCTAGGCTCTGGGGTCACCTTCCCGACCCCGCCCGGTCCCCTCAGCAGCCAACCTTTGCTCCTCAGCTCCTCGAGACTGGAGGCTGCCACGCCGTGCTGATCGCGGCTGTGGTTGCGGCGTAGCAGACACGGTTTGAGAGGCCGGACATCGTCCGGGTCTGGGGCGCTGGCTCCCCGCGACAGCTCCATCCTCAAAGTGGGGACCTGGCGACTCTGGGAAATCCCAGGTAGCCCAGAGCCCCTTCCCTAAGCTTTGACAACCTTCCTCCCGCTGCCTGACGGGAGATGTAGTTCTCTCAGCAAGTTACGCGAGACCAAGGCACGCCGGGAGATGTAGTTCTAGTGGCGGCTAATCACGGGCGTTCCAGGGCACGACGGGAATTGTAGTTTCTGGGTTCAAAGCCAGGGGCGGGGGGGATTCAGTTTAGGGAAGTGGTCCAGATTGGAGATTTCTTTTTTTTCTGTTGTTTTCTTTCCCCTACCCTGTTACCTTCCCCTCCTTTTCTTCTCTAAAAGACTGTATGATGGAAAACCCGGGGTCTCATGTATGGTAAGCATAGTTCTACACTACATTGCCAGCCATATATTCATGTTTTTTTTTTTTCCTTTTTAAAGATTTATTTATACATAAGTACACTGTAGCTGTCCTCAGACACACCAGAAGAAGGCATCAGATCTCATTACGGATGGTTGTGAGCCATCATGTGATTGCTGGGATTTGAACTCAGGACCTTTGGAAGAGCAGTCAGTGCTCTTAACTGCTGGGCCATCTCTCCAGATGCATATTCATGTTTTAAGAGTTGCCATTGAACTGGGTGTTGTGGCTCAGGCCTTTAATCCTCAGGAGGCAGAAGGATCTTTATGAGTTCCAGGGCAGCCTGGTCTACATAGTGAGTTTCTACACAGCCAGAGCTACATAAAAGAGAAAATTGTGTGTGTGTGTGTTTGTGTGTTTTTCAGGACTGGTTTTGTGACTTTTGAAGTTTAAAGGATATGATTTACAAGCAAGTTGAAATATTAAGTAAACATTTTACATTAAGTTAAATAGCTGACAAGATAGCTTAGTGGGTAAAGGTGCTTGCTGCCAGTCCTTACACCCTGAGTTTGATCCCAGAGCCCAGCATGGTAGGAAAACAGATTTCCAAAAGTTGTTCTCTGATCACACAACCTGACATTTGTATGCATGCATGTATGCTCATGTGAACACATACCCCCCCCACACACACAAATGGTTGCTATGAAATTATTATTAAGTTTTTAAAAGGAGCTGGTTTACTTATGTTTCTTAAAATTTTATTTTTGTAACCCAGCATGCTGGTGAATACCTTTAATCCTAGCTCTTGGGAGGCAGAGGCAGTTGTATCTCATTGAGTTCAAGGCCAAGGAGAACAAGCCAAAGTTACACAAAGAAATTCCGTCTCTGGCTGGTGAGATGGCTCAGTGGGTAAGAGCACCAGACTGTTCTTCCGAAGGTCCAGAGTTCAAATCCCAGCAACCACATGGTGGCTCACAACCATCCGTAGCGAGATCTGACTCCCTCTTCTGGAGTGTCTGAAGACAGCTACAGTGTACTTACATATAATAATAAATAAATAAATCTTAAAAAAAAAAGAAATTCTGTCTCAAAAACCAAAATTAATTAATTTTTTGTTTTGTTTTGTTTTTCAAGACAAGGTTTCTCTGTTTAGCCCTTGCTGTCCTGGAACTTACTCTGTAGGCCAGGCTGGCCTGGAACTCAGAAATCTTCCTGCATCCCAAGTGCTGGGATTAAAGGCATGAGCCACCACTGCAGGATATTTTGAAGGAAGTCAGTTTTCAACATAGAACATTAATTTTCAGTCTTGCCAAAAATGCAATGTCCCATCAGAGAAAAACTTTAAAATATTTATTTTATTTTTTGTATTAAATTGTATTAAATTTATTTATTTATTGTATAAATGTTTTGTTTGCATATATCTCTGTGCACTACATACACATTTGCCCGGTACCTGCTGCTGAGATCAAAAGAAGACATGCCCTGGCCCTGGGGTCCTGGAAAGTTGTGAGCCACTATGTGGGTGGTGGGGACCAGACCCAGGCTTTTCTGCAAGAGCAGTGAGTGCTCTTAACTGATGAGCCGTCTACCAGCCAGCTCTCCTGAACTACGCAAAAAGGTTGCTAAATAGCAATAACAGGAGGGCATTGCTGTAGACCAGGGAGTTGTTTTAGACACCAACAAATTGAGCTAAAAATAAAAATACAGACTGGGGGTAGCTAAATGCCAGAACACAAGCCAGCCTGAACAAGACTTTAAGTTTGATTCCTAGGACTGTGGGCAAAAGACATTCATGTGAAGATTTCACATGACTGAAATAAAAATAAACTTTATCTCGACTTCCCAGGGATCAAGATTAGAGGGATAGGCAGATTTCTCAAACAGGCTCACTCTGCTTGGCATGATCATGCCTTAATTCTTACACAAAAAGGTAACCGGAAATGATGTTGACCAACCGGTTATTTTTCTCTTGTTATATCGCCTTGTCTTTGGTTTATAAGAAAGTAACTTTGAAATGAAAAAGAATCCTCTTTCTTTTTTTGTACTTCTGGCTATAAGATCAACCTTTTCTGTTCTGCTCAGTGGGAACACTCAACAGTATCTTATAGAATGGAGCGGTGCCTGGTTACAGAATTGAAAATAAATAGAAATGGGAATTAAGAAAATGTGTCTCTTGGCAAGAAAGAATGATAAGATCGCAAGTCAGAAAGTAAAGGGAACCATGAATCACAGAGCTGATTCATTACTGCCTGGCAATATATTCATCCCTCCTGGCTGTGATACAAGTCTGGTTTGTTGTTGTTGTTGTTGTTTTATTGCTCCAGTGTTTAACATGAAAAGAATTGGCACTGGGGGTGTGGGTCATTGGTAGAGCATTTGCTTAGCACACAAGGACTAGCATCATATACATACAAAATAGTGATGTTGGTGGTGGTCGGGTGGTGATATTAAGGTTAAAGAGCAGGGCATACTGGTACACTTATAATCCCAGAACTCTGGAGGCAGAAGCAGGGGATCTTGAATTTGAGCCAGCTTGGACTACACAGTGAGACTCTGTCTCAAAAACCTAAAGCAACACATCTAACAATTCAGCTACCATAATGATGGTTCACAGACTGCTCCTCTCTCCTCAAATGTCCCCAGTTCTCAAAGTCTGGGTGTTCCAGTCTTCTGCCTGTATAAATTTTTTTTTTTAATTTAAAAAACAAACCAACCAACCAACGGGAACCTTACATAGTCTAGATTGGCCTTGAACTCAGCATATAGCCCATGTGCTGTGGTCACAGTTGTGCACCACTGTACCACGTAGTCATTGTGCTGGAGCCCAGGTTTTATGCATGTGTTACCAACTAAGCTATATCCCCATCTTGAGATGTCAGTTCTAATACAGAGGAGAGGCAGCCTGAGAAAGCACTATTGTGCACATGGATTTCTTATTTATTTATTTGTGGTTGCTGGGATTTGAACTCAGGACCTCTGGAAGAGCAGTCAGTGCTCTTAACCACTGAACCATCTCTCCAGCCCCAACACATGGGTTTCTTAAGACAGAGCTGCAGAACGCATGGTGGCGATCGCCTTTAATCCCAGCACTTGGGAGGCAGAGGCAGGCAAATTTTCGAGGCTAGCCTGGTCTACAGAGTGAGTTCCAGGACAGCCAAGGCTACGACAGAGTTTTGAAAAACCAAAAAAAAAAAAAAAAAAAAAAAAAGAAAAAGAGAGAGAGAGAGCGAGCTGCAGAGTGTTGTTGGAGTTTATGAACGCTTCTGAGAAACAGTAGGTACTTAACGAATACTAGTGTACCGAATGGCTACACTATTTTTTTTTTTTGGCTTTTTTTTTTTTTTTTTTTTTTTTTTCCGAGACAGGGTTTCTCTGTTGTAGCCTTGTCTGTCCTGGAACTCTCTCTATAGACCAGGCTGGCCTCGAACTCAGAAATCCGCCTGCTTCTGCCTCCCAAGTGCTGGGATTAAAGGCGTGCATCACCAGTGCCCGGTCGAATGGCTAAATTTTAACTTACATTTTCATGTGTTTATTAAATAAGTAGTCCCTAAATGTGCCCACGATGTTATGAGAATAGGGAGAGATTTACTTCAAGAATAAAAATGTGTGGCGCACGCCTGTTATCTCAGCACCTCGAGGTGGAGGCAGGAGGATCAGAAGTTCATCTAGGGCTACATAGAAAGTTTGAGGCTACTTTGAATTACGTGAGGCCTTGTCTAGAAAACAAAAACAAACAAGTCTAAACATACAAACATGTAAATTTATTTTAAAAAGAGGGTGAACCTGGTGGGTGATGTGGGGAGAGTAGGGGGAGAAAATTAGGAGTAGATGTGCCTAAACCACAGCGTTTATACATCAACAATGTAAAACAACAACAACAAGAGATATTCTATTTTTTTAAAAAGAATTTGAACTATGGATTTTCCTGTAAACTGCAAGATAACCGGGACACCAGTCTCACTCAATCCTTTTTGCCGGGAACCCGCCCCCATCGACATGCTCGGGACCTTCTACTTTGGTCTAGTCGGGAGAACTAGTGCAAGCGCTCTTGGGAGAAACTTGGGCCAGCGGCGGTCGACTAGTCAGGCCTGAGGAAGATGGCGTCGTCGGAGCAGGCAGAGCAGCCGAACCAGGTGAGGGGAGTGGGACTGCCCCGTCGCGACTGTCAGGGGTCGCGGCTGGGGCGCCGCTGGGCGCGCGGCAGGCAGTGGGGCGGCGACCCTGACGCCTTGAAGCGGAGGACCCCCGATTTAGTGTTTTCTCTGGGCCCCGCCCCTCTCCGGTCCTCCCGGCCCGGCTCCTCCCCCGGTGACCCCGCTCTCACCACAGTCCCGGGTCGGGGTCTCGACCGGGTCTCAGGCCCTGGCTTCCCGCTCGGCGACCCCTCGGAGCCCTCTGGGCTTGGTCAGGAAGGGTGGCGGGCTCCGGTTAGGTCCTCAGCACACAGCTGCAGGGCCCTGCTGGAGGAGAGAGAGGTGGGGAAGGCTCGTTGGTACCCGGCTGTCCCCTGTCGGGAGGGGCCTGGCGACTCCCGCTCCCACGGCCTCAGCCCCCAAAGTGCCAGCATCTGGGGCTTCATTCACCATGGGGCTTTCTTTCCTTTTCAAGTTGGGGCGCCGCTCTGAGGACTCCTTCCCTCCCAGTGCGTTAGTAGAAAGGGGACGTACTTTAAATAACAGACGCCACTGAGCTTTAGCTGAGGATCCAACCCTCGCTTGGCTGGGTTTGGTTGTCTTAGCCAAGGACTCCCCTCCGAGTTCTTCACCTGCAGATTTAACCAAATCCCGCTTCGCTTGTGGGACAGTGAGGGCCACTGTTGATGCTTGGGCTGCCTGGAAGTCGTGCTGATATGGCCTCGGAAGGGGTTTCTAAGCCAAAGGCGGAGTGGGATGTGGAGAGGGTTTTACCACCAGTGTGCTGGCAGGCAGAGGGCAAGTTATGTTTACTTTTGATTTTTTGTTTATTTTTGTGTACATGTGCGCAGCATGGTGCTGGTGGGAGGCAGAGGACAACTTTGCCGGAAACGGTTCCCCCCTCCGTCCGCCATGTGGATCTCAGATGGAACTCAGGTCCTCAGGCTTAGCAGCAACGCCTTTTGCCTGCTCAGCCTTCTCTTTGGCCCCAGGGCAGTGCTGCTTATCTTAAGTCTCTCTTCTCTTAGTAAAGTGCAGAAGTGGGTAGCAAGGTTTTGTAGCGAGCCCTAAATCACGTGCACCGCCGGGCCTTGATTTCAGCTCCCGAAGAAGTGTCTCTGCTCTCTGGCTATCTTATGTTTCAATGTGATTAGGATAGACCTAGGAGGAGCAATATTTTTAGCCTGGGAAGCTCATCATTCATTTGTCAACATCTTGAAGCACCTTAAAGAGTTTTAAACCACTTACAGATATTTCCCTTCCTTCCTAGGCAGAGGACTACTACTTAGAGTCTTACTGCCTTTCTACTTGTGATAAGTCGATTAGGGGGAATCACACTTAAAGGCGCTGGACACTCAGATCAGCCTCTGTTAGTGGTGTGAGTGATTCAGGAGGAATGTGTGTGCTGTAAGGCATGGGAAACAATTAGGACCAACTCTGGACTCTGCAGTGTCTGAAAGAGGGACCTTCCTTTCTTGTGGTATCCCACCTCGCATGCTAAACTGCAGCGAGCCTCAGGGTCTGAATTTTTTTCAAACCTCTGTAGGGATTGAACTGTGTCCACAGTTTCTGGAGGTCCAAGGTCTTTCAGGGTTTGGCCACCTTTGTGTGGGTTGAGCCTGTTTCTCCTTTGCCCTCCTTTCCAGAGCTGACAGATGACATTGCGTCAGAATGTGCTGGAAGCCTGAGGAAAAAGTTGTCCTGTCCTGTCACTATCTAACAATACACTGCAAATACACACTTAAAAAATATGTTATGAATGGGGCTGGAGAGATGGCTCAGTGGCTAAGAGTATTGGCACTGGCTGCTCTCCCAGAGGTCCTGAGTTCAGTTCCCGTGAGCCACATGGTGGCTCACAGCCATCTGTAATGGGATCCGATGAACTCTTCTGGTGTGTGTCTGAAAACAGTGACACTGTACTCATATAAATAAAAATAAATAAATCTATCTACCTACCTATATATGTGTATGTATAATATCTCCCTGTGTAGCCCTGCCTCAGCCTCCTGGATGCTGAGATTACAGACATGCAACTCAGGTCCACTGAGTTCTAGGTTTTTTTTTTGTTTTGTTTTGTTTTGGTTTTTCAAGACAGGGTTTCTCTGTATAGCCCTGGCTGTCCTGGAACTCACTCTGTAGACCAGGCTGGCCTCGAACTCAGAAATGCCAGCCTCTGCCTCCCAAGTGCTGGGGTTAAAGGTTTGCGCCACCACTCTTGGCTGAAGAGGGCTTCTTGACACACACACACACACACACACACACACACACACACACACACACACACATCCCTGTGGAATCAGAGTTACAGACTTGGTGAAACCCATGCAGAGGCTGGGAAGCAAGCCTGAGGCCTTGGAAGAGGAACCGGTGCTCTTAAGTGCTCTTTGTGTGTGAGGCAGCCTCTCTCTCGGAACCCGGAGTTCATGGATTTGGCTAGACTGGCCGGCCAGTGAGGCCCAGCAGGCCTCCTATCTTTGCCTCTCCAGTGCTGGGATTACAGGCATGTGTCTCTGCTCGAGTTTTATGTCGGTTCTAGGGGTTGAAGTCGGGTCCTCATGTTTATGCAGGACTTACCTCCTGATCCATCTCTCCAGTCACCATAAATCTACTTACAATGTTTTTCTTTCTTTCTTTCTTTCTTTCTTTCTCTCTTTCTTTCTTTCTTTCTTTCTTTCTTTCTTTCTTTCTTTCTTTCTTTCTTTCTTTCTTTCTTTCTTTCCTTCCTTCCTTCCTTCCTTCCTTCCTTCCTTCCTTCCTTCCTTCCTTCCTTCCTTTCTTTTTCTCTTTCTTTCTCTCTCTTTCTCTTTCTCTTTTTCTCCCTTCCTTCCTTCCTTCCTTCCTTCCTTCCTTCCTTCCTTCCTTCCTTCCTTCCTTCCTTCCTTCTTCTCTCAGCAAGAGGCACCTGTGAACTTTAATTAACTCTAAATAGACAACATATCTCCCATAATTATAATATAGAAATGTCTATGAACAAAAAATAGATATTTTTGTAGGTGGGCAGGGATTTTCTAAAATACTGCTGAGTGAAGTGCACTCCATGTTTTAAGCGTGAGGAATCAGCTGTCAGCACTTGGGGACAGAGGTGACTGTCCGAAGGCCGCGCGTGCCCTTGATCTCTTCTTTTAGTGCCTGATTGACCATCTGGTGCTGCTGGACAGTCCTCTTTAAATTTTTCTGATTCGATTTTAACTTCATACATTGCCCCGCAGCCTCCTGAGATGTCTGTGACTTGAATAGCTGTGGCTCGAGGAAACTTCTTTGAGAACCTGGGTCACTTTGAGCTCCCTCTCCATCTGGGAGGCAAACATTTGCTGTACACAGTACCACAGAGGGAGTCCGCGGCTCCCAAGTAGCAGAGGCGCAGTGGCTGCCGGGCCCCATGCCGCCATGCCTGGCGACACAGCCTTTTTTTTTTTTTTTTTTCCCAAGACAGGGTTTCTCTGTGTAGCCCTGGCTGTCCTGGAACTCACTCTGTAGACCAGGCTGGCCTCGAAATCAGAAATCCGCCTGCCTCTGCCTCCCAAGTGCTGGGATTAAAGGTGTGTGCCACCACTGCCTGGCCCAATGTTTTTTCTTCGAATTCAAATTTTATTGTGTGAGTGTGTGTGTGTGATGTGTGTGTAGGTGCAGGCATGAGTGTTCCACAATGCTTGTGTGGAGGTCAAAGGACAACTCTACAGAGTTGGTGCTCTCCTTCAACCTTGATGTGGGTTCTGGAATCGTGGTCAGGTTATCAGACCCATGCGGCAAGTGTTTTCTTTCCTCTTCTAGCAGGTAGAGTGTGGGAGTGAGACCATTTTTCCTTTACTTACTTATTTTATCATGTGCGCGTGTGTGTCCATGTGTGGGTGTGGACACATGAGTGCAGGTGACTTCAGTGTCGTTTCTGGGGCTGGAGAGACAGGTACTTGTGAGTTGCAGATGTGGGTGCTGGGAACTGAGCTCTTACATGCTCTTAACCACTGAACCACCCCACCGCTCTATCCCACTCTGAGTCTGCATTTCCCGAGTGCTTCCTCCATTTGCCTGACATTTCTTCATTTGAGCAGAGTGGTACTAAAGGCTGTTGGATAATTAATTCCCTGAGCATGGCTGCATGGTTTATAGACTTAAAGGGCTGGAGCAGTATTTTGTGTCTCAGAAAGTTCATGGTATCATGTCTGTTTCCTAGTGATGAGGGAAGAACCCTCTTCCCCTGAGAGACAGAATAAGGTGCTAAAGTCTGCCTCCCTGGCGTGTGTGTGTGTGTGTGTGTGTGTGTGTGTGTGTGTGTGTGCCTGTGCACGAACGAACCCTTTTCCCCTGAGAGAAAGAATAAGGTGCTAAAGTCTACCTCCCTGGCGTGTGTGTGTGTGTGTGTGTGTGTGTGTGTACGTGTGTGCATGTGCACGAACGAACCCTTTTCCCCTGAGAGACAGAATAAGGTGCTAAAGTCTACCTCCCTGGCGTGTGTGTGTGTGTGTGTGTGTGTGTGTGTGTGTGTGTACGTGTGTGCATGTGCACGAACGAACCCTTTTCCCCTGAGAGAAAGAATAAGGTGCTAAAGTCTGCCTCCCTGGCGTGTGTGTGTGTGTGTGTGTGTGTGTGTGTGTGTGTGTGTGTATGCGCGCGCTCGTGTGCCAGAGGTCAAGCTGTCTATTTCAGAATCAGGCCAGAGGTCAGTAAGGTGTGATCTTCAGTTGCTCTTTATTTATGTGTGTGGATATTCAGTCTGTGTGTATGGGTGTTCTTAGTGTATGTTTAGCTGTGAGATCTGGCCAGTTTACTTAACTTTTTAATCTATTTCTGAATCTATAAAGTAGGAGAAGATTGGCGCCTGCCTCATAGGGTGCCTCTGAAGACTCGGGGCGCCTGCCTCATAGGGTGCCTCTGAAGACTTGGTGGGTTGCTTTATGTGAAAGAACTCACAGTACCTGAGACAAGGTGCTGCACACTGTTCTCCATTAAGGAAGTCTGGACCCGAGGACTCTCAGATGGATGCAAGGCTCTCCTTAATCCCAGCTCAGCACTTGCTGTGTGGTGCTTTGGCTTTTTGTTTTGTTTTGTTTTTTTGTTTTTTTATGTAGACCACTACTCTAGTGAAGTTGTTCTTTTCATTATTTTGATGTAATTTCTCTTGAAATTTCAAAAGATGCCACAAATGCCCATGACAAGTGCCAGTGTTTATGCTGGAAGATCTCTGTCTTGAATAAAAAAAGACAGCTTTTAGAATTCCATTGTTTCATATCCTCCTGCTTCGTATCCTGAGGCAACGATGTTGAGTTCTACGTCAGCCTGATGCTTGCCACCAAGCTTGAAGATCTCGGAACCCACACGATGGAAGGAGAGAACCAGTTCTTGCAAGTTGTCCTCTGACACGTCACCCCCGCCCCCGGACACACAGATAGATAAATAAATGTAATAAACCCCCACAAATTGAAAAACCTTAAGTCTGAGCTACCTAGGGAGACTGCTTTTAAAAAAAAGCCATTGGTAAGCGGCACATTGTTCACCCACCCAGAATGTGCAGGCTCTGGGTTCTGTCCCTAGCACTGCCAGAGGTCAAACAGCAGGGCTCAGGATGGAGCCCTTGCACATCGGCCTTGGAGGCCATCGATGGGCTGCGGAGGAAGTGTCTATAGCATGTTTTCTGTCTTTGTTTTTCAGATGTTTTCCCTGTTTATTTATTATATTTTATGTGCCTACCTGTATGTCTATGTGAGGGTGCAGGATCCCCTGGATCTGGAGCTGCAGACAGTTAGGAGCTGCCTGCTGGTGCCAGGAGTTGAAGAGCAGCCAGTACTCAGTACTCAGTAACCACTGAGCCATCTCTCCAGCTCCCTTTAGATGTGATTTCACGTGTATAGATGAAGTTAACTCTTTCTTGCGAGCATGTCATCTGGGCATCATTGTGTCCTCAGCGACACGTATCTGCAGTCACATGGCAGTCTTTTGTGGTTGTGGCTAAGTTTGGTTGCTTGGTTAAGGTGGTGACTTCCATATCTTTTTTTTTTTTTGATTTATTTATTTATTATTATATGTAAGTACACTGTAGCTGTCTTCAGAAGAGGGCGTCAGATCTTGCTACAGATGGTTGTGAGCCACCATGTGGTTGCTGGGATTTGAACTCTGGACCTTCGGAAGAGCAGTCAGGTGCTCTTACCCACTGAGCCATCTCACCAGCCCAGACTTCCATATCTTTATGTAAGGTAATTTTCTGACCGAGCAGCTTCTTTGTTACCTTGCAAGTGCTACTTTAGATTCAATATTTTACCAGAGGACAAAGTCCTGTGTTCCTTAAACTTTACTGTAGAATTTTAATAGTGTGGTGTGTTTAATGAGTTTTGAGAAATTGCAATGTGTCTATGTTACCATTACCAGGATCAAGATAAAAACAATTATATATCCCTCAATGTTCTGCTCCTTCCAGGTGAGCCTCTGCTGTTGGCTGCTATCACTGTGGGCAATATTAGTCTTTCCTATAATTTCTCATGAGTCATTTATAACCCTTTTTTTAAGATCTATTTATTTTATGTATCTGAGTTCCCTGTACTCGCTGTCTTCAGAAATACCAGAAGAGGGCATCGGATCCCATTACAGATGGTTGTGAGCCACTATGTGGGTGCTGGGAATTGAACTCAGGTCCTATGGAAGAGCAGTGAGTCCTCTTAACAACTGAGCCATCTCTCCAGCCCCCATCACCTATTCTTTTAGGCATTTTTTGGTTACAGTGGTGTTTGTGAAAATTTCCATACTTTTTCTCTGTAATTCAATACTTTAAAAATACATGTATTTGTTTGTATGTGGTGTATGTTTGTGCACATGTGCCATGGCACACGTAGCCATCAGAGGACAACTTGTGGGAGTTGGTACTCTCTGCCACAGTGTGGATCCTTGGATTCCACTGTATGGAATGTCCTCATTGGGGCATTCCATTCCTTAGGGTCTTTTTTTTTTAATTTATTTATTTATTATATGTAAAGTACACTGTAGCTGTCTTTAGACACTCCAGAAGAGGGAGTCAGATCTTGTTATGGATGGTTGTGAGCCACCATGTGGTTGCTGGGATTTGAACTCCGGACCTTCAGAAGAGCAGTCGGGTACTCTTACCAACTGAGCCATCTCACCAGCCCCCTTTTTTTTGAGACAGGATTTGTGTAGCCCTGGCTGTCATTGAACTCACTCTGTAGACCAGGCTGGCCTCGAACTCTGAGATCTGCTTACCTCTCTGCCTTTTGAGTTCTGGGATTAAAGGTTTGTGTCACCACCCACATGACTAGGGTTTTTTTTTGTTTTGTTTTGTTTTTTTAAATCTTATTTTTTGAGATAAAGTCACTGTACATATTCCTGGCTGTCCTGGAAATCACTCTGTAGAGAGCAGACTGGCCTTGAACTCACAGAGATTCTCCTGCCTCTGCCTCCCAAGTTTTAGTCTTTAAATTCTGTTTGTGCGCGTGTGCGTGTGCGTGAGTGCAGGCGCCTGTGCAGTCTAGGGCTGCAGATTCCTCAGGAGCTGGAGTTACAGATGGTGGTGAGCTACTTACCTGGGTGACGGGAACAAATTCTGGGTCCTCTGTAAGAACAAGATGTGCTTTTAACCTTTGAGCTCGCTCGCTCTCGCTCCCCCCCCTACTTATTACTAAGGAGTAGAGCGTTACAGTTGACGTCCACACTAATTGATGGGCATTTGGGTTGTATTAGTTCTCTATTGCTCCACAACAGTATTACTATAAATTTGGCAGGCTAAAAACAATAAAAATTTCATTCCATTTATTTGCTTGCTTGCTTGCTTGCTTGTTTGTTTGTGTGTTTAGAAAGGTCTCTCTGTTATGTAGCCCTGGTTGTTCTGGAACTTGCTATGTAGATCAGGCTGGCTTAAAGTCCCAGAGATCTGCCTGCCTCTGCCTTTAGGGTGCTAGCAGAAAAGGTTTGGCCCTTAGTTGGACATCATAGTCTTGTACCTTGTGCACATTAATATAATTTCCTGCAACCCACCTTCTTTGGCACTCTAGGCAGAAGCAAGTCACAGACTCCACCCATCCCCTAGGCGAGGGAACACAGAAGGCACACATCTTGGCTGGTGGTCATTGAAGGATGTGTTCCCCACAGTCCTGATTGCAGTTTAAGGCTATGAACACTCATTTCCAGTGTGTAAGGTCATTTTTATGGTTTTGGTAAAATCGCATTAGTGAACTTGCTAGGTCATGTGGTCAGTGTGTTTTCTTTGGCAATGCTGTGTTGTCTGTCTTGTCTATCTTTCCTCCCCCAACGGTATCTGAGAGTTTTGGTTGTTGCATGCTCGCACCAGCTGTGGTATTGCATGTCACTTTGCCTCTAACGATCGCGTGGTGGGGTTGCTCCAAGGCTTTATTACATACCTGTGCTGACTAACAGTGAGCCTCTATTTTATGTGTCGTTGTGTTAGGGTGCCTTTTGTGCCCTGTAGCTATTCTTGTTTCAGTGCCATTTGTTGATACGGTTGCCCCTTCTCCCTTAAGCTAGCACTAACGTTGTTGAGAATCCAGTAGTTTGAAGCATGCAGAGGTCAGTTTTTGGACTCTGTTCTGTGTATCTTTAAGCCTCCTCTTACTGGTAACTGTTTTAATCGCTGTAACTATGTTTTTAAATTTTTAAGATATTTTCCTTTTAGTAAATGTTTTTTAGATTTATTTTATTTTACGTATTTTTAAAAGATTTATTTATTTATTTTATGTACACTGTAGCTGTCTTCAGACACACCAGAAGATGGTATGGGATCCCATTACAGATGGTTGTGAGCCACCATGTGGTTGCTGGGAATTGAACTCAGGACCTGTGGAAGAGCAGTTAGTGCTCTTAACCTCTGAGTCATCTCTCCAGCCCTTATTTTATTTTATGTGTGTAAATGTTTTATCTGCATGTTTAGTCACATGTGTGCCTGGTGCCCTTGGAGGTCAGGAGAGGGCCTTAGATCCACCATTTGGCTGCTGGCAACGTTTATTTTTTTTTCTTCTTTTTTTAGACAGTGTTGTGTTTTATAAGAAGATAAGGGGAGAAGGAATATGGTGGGGGTACAGTCAGGTGTGGAGGAAGGGGGTGTCTCTGTGGGCCCATGCTGAGGCATCCTTTTCCCCTGAGGGACCAGCCATAGAGTTTATTCAGGATATGAGGAGGGGAGTTGAGAGGGTAGTAGAGAAAAAGGCAGAGAGAGAGAGAGAGAGAGAGAGAGAGAGAGAAGGAGGGAGAGGGAGAAGGAGGGAGGAAGGAAGGAAGGAGGGTGTGGGGGAAAACGGAGGAGCATGTGGAGAGAGGGGGAGGGGGAGGGGGTTAGGGAGCAAGAGGAACAAGAGGCAGAGGAGGGGCAAGCAGCCCCTTTTATAGTGAGTCAGGCACACCTGGCTATTGCCAGGTAACTATGGGGCAGAGCCTAGACCAAATGCCAACAGACAGGGTCTCACTATGTAGCTATGACTGTCAAGGAACTCTATATAGACCATTCTTTCCTCTTAACTCACAGTGAGCTAGCTGCTTGCCTCTATCTCCTAAGTACCGGGATTAAAGATGTGCACTGCCATGACTAGCCAGGACTTATGTGTGTGTATGTGTCTGTGTGCATTTGTGTGCAGGCGCCCACAGAGGCCAGGAGAGGGTGTCGGATCCCCTGGAATTGGAGTTAGAGGTGGTTGTGAGCTGCCAACTGCTCAGGTCCTCAGGAGGAGCAGAGAGCTCTCTTAACCACAGTGCGATCTCTCTAACCCCTGCTGTGATTGTATTAATCTTCTTCGTGTGTGGTGTGGCATGCCGATATTCATGTGTGTACCTGTGCATGCTTACATTTGTGAATGTACACACGCATGCCTATATTTGTGTATGCACATCTGCATACCTGGATGTGTGCATGTGGAGAGGACCTGATGTTCTGATCATACCCTGTCATGTACCTTGAGCCAAGATTTCTCACTGAACCTGGAGCTCGCTGTTTGTGTGCTTTGTCTTTTAGTGAGGCTGGCTGCTAGTAAGCTCCTGGAGTGCCCTGCCTCTGCATACCCAGCTATAGTCCAAGTTACAGGTTCGTTGGCTACATGGTGGTGGGGATGCGAAGTCAGGCTCAGACTCAGGATCACCATGCTCCACTCCCAAGTGCTAGGATGGCAGGGGCGTGCTGCCTCGTCCAGCTTCCGGTTCTTTCTAATTATTTAATGCTAGTGGGTAAATGAAATTATGGGTTTGTGAATTGGTCATGTATCTACAATGTCGTCAGACCTGGTTTTCATTTCAGTAGCGTTTTGTAGATTCTTTATGGTTTCTCTGTACATGATTTTGTCATCTGCAAAGAAAGACGGCTTTGCCTTTACCCTTCCAGTTTAAACTCCCTCCTCCTTCTTCTCCTCCCGCCTTCTTCTTCCTCTCCCTCCTCTCCCTTCCCCCTCCTCTCCTTCCTCCTCTTCTTCTCCTCCTCTTCCCCTTCCTCCTCTTCCCCTCCCTCCTCTCCCTTCCCCCTCCACTCCTTCCTCCTCTTCCCCTCCCTCTTATTCCCCTCTTTCCTCTTCCTCTCCCTCCCAGCTCCTCTTTCTCATTACTATATCCAGCTCCTTTTTAAATTAATTAATTAATTAATTTATTAATTTTGTTTTATTTATATTTTTCGAGACAGGGTTTCTCTGTGTAGCCCCTGGCTGTCCTGGAACTCACTCTGTAGACCAGGCTGGCCTCGAAATCAGAAATCCACCTGCCTCTGCCTCCCAAATGCTGGGATTAAAGGTGTGCGCCACCACGCCCGGCTCTTTTATTATTTATTTTTTATTTTGTTGCTAGAACTCAAAGAGTGATGCTCAAACTGTTGGTGAGAGTGGCCATTCCTTCCCATGACTGATCCTGAGGGATTGATTGCCTGTGGTCCTCTATGCTCAAGTGTGATGTTTGCTGTAGGGTTTTTGTAGGTTCCCTTTTTATCAAGTTGAGAAAACTCATTTTTTATTTATTTTTTGCTGACTTTTTTGGTTGGTTGGGTTTTGTTTTTATTTTATTTTGTTTTTAGGCAGGGTCTTTCTGCACAGCTGTAGCTATCCTGGAACTTACTATGTAGACCAGGCTAGGGTCAGACTCACAGAGAGCCACCTGCTTCTGCCTTCCAGAGTGCTGGGATCAAAGATGTGCTCCATCATGGCTGGCTGGTTGGTTCATTCGTTTTCCTTCCTTCCTTCCTTCCTTCCTTCCTTCCTTCCTTCCTTCCTTCCTTCCTTCCTTCCTTCCTTCCTTCCTTCCTTCCCTCCCCTCCCCTCCCCTCCCTTCCCCATCCCTCCCCTCCCCTCCCCTCCCCTCCCCATCCCTCCCGTCCCCTCCTACCTGTTTTTCCGAGTCTCACTATGTAAGTCAGGTTGCCTGAAACTTGCTATGTAGACCAGACTGGCAGTCTTCCTGTCTCTGCCTCCTGAGAGCCGGGATTATAGGTGTTCTGTGCTAGCACACCAGGCTGTTTTGTTCCCTAAGAGACGTGGTTTTGCCTCATTGCTGGGGCTGGCTTCAGACTCCTGGGCTCAGGGTGTCATTCTAGTAGCTTGAATAGCTAGGACCACAGCCAGATGCCAATAATTCTTGTTTTTGTATTTTATTCTCAAAATATTGTATGTGGGGCTGGGGAGATGGTTCTGTAGGTAAGAACACTTGTTGCTCTTCCAGAGGACCTGGGTTTGAGTCCCACAGAACCCACAAGGTGGTTCACAACTGTTTGTAACTCCTGTACCAGGAATCTCACTGCCTTGGAACTCACTATGTAGACCAGGCTGGCTTAAAAAAACTGTTGCCTCTGCTTCCTGAGAGCTAGTGATTCAATTAAAAGTCCTTTAAAACTTTTCTTTTTTGGTTAATTTCTGGAAACATAAAAAGTACTAATTTTGCTACTAATTTTAAAGTTTCCTTTCTGTTATTGATTGATTGATTGAGATGCGGTGATGTAAGCCAGGTGTGTCATAATACCAGTATTCAAGAAGCTAAGGATAGAGAGTGGATAGATAGTTCAAAGCCAGGCTTAGCTACAAAGCTAGACCTTGTTTCAAATAACACATATTAAAAAAAAACAAAACCCCACATGATAATTTCAGTACATGCCTTTGAGGCCAGCCTGGTCTACAGAGCCAGTTCTAGGACAGCCAGGGCTACACAGAGAAACCCTGTTTGGAAAACCAAACCAAACCAACGAACAGCAGCTGGAGAAGCTGTGGCTCACCAGCCTGGGGCCTTTCTGGCTTCCTGTCCAGTGGATCCAGGTTTGCATCAGGTATCATTTTCCTCCTGCTTACACAGTTTCTGTTGCTCACCCTTTCTTCTCTTTTCCTTTTTTAAAAACAGATTTATTTATTTTATTTTATGTATATGAGTACACTGTAGCTGTAGATGGTTGTGAGCCTTCATGTAGTTATTGGTTGGGAATTGAATTTTAGGACCTCTGCTCACTCTGGTGAACCCTGCTCGCTCTGGTCAGCCCTGCTTGCTTCAGCCCAAAGATTTATTATTATACATAAGTACACTGCAGCTGTCTTCAGACACACCAGGAGAGGGCATCAGATCTCATTACTGGTTGTTGTGAGCCACCATGTGGTTGCTGGGATTTGAAGTCAGGACCTCTGGAAGAGCAGTCAGTGTTCTTAACCACTCAGCCATCTCTCCAGCCCCTTGATCTTTTTCTTAAAAAAAAAAAATTGCTTTTTAAAGAACAATTATTGGGACTGGAGAAAATAAATGGCTTCAAAGTTAAGAGCACTAACTGCTGTTCCAGACAACTCAAGTTCAGTTCCCAGCCTTCACATGGCAGCTCACAACTGTCTGTCACTTCACTTTCAGGGGACCTGACAAAACACCAATGCACACAAAATAAAATAAATATATTTAAAAATTATTTTTTATACAAATGCCCTTTTATTGTGATCAAATCTACCCTCACTCCCCTATCTAACTCACCCTAGTTCCCCCCCGGAGCATCCCCCTCCCAACATGATTTTATCTGTCTGTCTGTCTATCTGTCCATCTGCCTGTCTATCTGTCTACCATCCTTTGAGACCAATTAATGTTGCCTAATGCACAATGGTGTAGAGTGTGTAAGGGTTTGAAATAAAATGACTTTCCATCCCCTGGCAGCTGATGGCAGCCTGCAGATTCTGAGGTAGAGTGGGACCTTCTGAGCCACCGTCCTCCATTGATTGGCTTTCTGAGACTGTTTTTATTTTATAGTCCAAGTGGGCCTCCAATTCTCAATCCTCCTGCCTCCACCTCCTGATGTCTGAGTTGAAGCACGTAGGACAGCACCTGGCCGGCTCTTTCTTTTTCTCTTTTCCTCCTCCTTTTAAAGGTATCAATTTATTTAAATTCTGGCTGATCAGTTTAGAATATTACTTGATAAGGAAAAAATCTATTTGTTAAGTGAAAACTAGTTGCATCTATTAGAGCTGAGGACTGGCCTTGACTTTCCTGTAAACTTTGCAAGCCTGTGGATTTCTGACCCTCTGTGTTAGTCTGTAACCTTGTGCTCTTTCTGCGCATGTGGAAGATCTCTCCACCCCAATGTTCTGACTTTTGCTTCTGCTGCTTTTTAAAAATTTCATTATTTTTTCATCTGAGTCTGAACGAGTTTATGTGTAGACTGTGTGTTCAGGAGTGTGCAGAGGCCAAGAGAAGGCACCAGGTCCCCTGGGAGTGGAGTTACTGGTGTTAAGAACGAGCGTGTAGGTGCTGGGAGCCAAAGCCAGGTCTTCAGCAGGAGCCACGAAGTGCCCTTAACCGCTGAGCCTCCTCTCCAGCCCCAGGTCTTCCTGAAATCATCAGTACAGACTTGGGAGATTTGCACGTTCATGGAGGTAGCAGTGACAGTTGTCTGCTTAGTGCTCAGGAAACCCACTCTGTCTCCCCTCATGACCCCACTGAGGATGACCAGAGAGGCCCCCAGCTCAGTTTTCTCACGTGGTGATTGCAGGGGTCACCCACCCTCTCCTGTGTTCAGCGGCTCCCAGGGACCTGACAGCACCTGCACAGTATTGCAAAGCTCCCAACTGTTTATTGTCACCAACTGATTTGGTGACAGTAATGAGTCTTTTTCTTTTCCTTCATGGTTTTAATGGCTGAGCACCCCCTCTCATGCCTTCAGAGGCTTAAAACACAGCTGGTCAGGAGCATGCTAGTTCTCCTGAGGAGTCTGGGCTTTGCCTGAGTGGGCCGGCTTTCTCTCCCTAGCCACTGTGGCCTTGCGGTTTGGTCTCAAGGTCGCCGTTTTAACTTTTCTGGAATAGGGCATCACCCTGCTTGGCCTGAAGTTTCTTCTCAAGGGACCAGCTCCTCAGCTTTTCACCTGACATTTTTTGTTTGTTAGTTTTTGTTTTTGTCTGGGATTCCCTATGCAGACCAGGCTGGCCTTGATTGAACTCGGATCCCCCTGCCTGTGCTCAGGAGTTCTGAGATTAAAGATGCCCGGCCTGTTTGAAAATCTGCTTTCGCTTTTTCCCTCCCGTAGTGGAGCCTGATCTTAGGTCCTAAAGTGCTAGGTGAGCACTGAGCCCTTGCGCTATTTTTCCAGCTCTTTAAAAAGTATTATTAATTTTTAACTTTTTCTTATGAGACAGGGTCTCTCTCTCTCTTTTTCCCAGGAAGGCCTTGAACTTGTGATTCTCCTGCCTCAGCTTTGAATGGCTGTGATTACTAACAGACCTGAGCCACCAGGCCAGATTCTACTGTCTTCTGTTGACAAATTCCTCGCTCCCTCCACAGCTCTTTGCCTCCGTTTGTATTCACTTTTGAGAGACAGCTTCATCGGATATAATTTTGAGTTGACAGCCGCCTGGCGGTGTTTGACAGATACGTTCCATTATGCTGCAGCTTGTATGGCTTCTGATGTCTGCAGCCATGGCAAATTTGAGTGATGCTGGGCAGGGTTCGTTCTCTCGGATTGCTTGTAAGATTCTCCCTTTGTGATTTCCCTCCGTGCCTTTGTGTGTGATCTGCTTGGCATTTGTTGAGCTTCTTGGCTCTGTGAGTTTATGGTTTTGTTTGTACTTTGAAATGTTTTCAGCTGTTTCTTCACTTTTTTTTTTCCTGGTTCTCTAGTAAAGTGTGTGTTAGGATGTCTGACAGAGCACAGGTCTCACTGATTATTGACTATTGAGGCTCGTTTTTCCTCATGTAGACCAGGCTGGCCTCAAACTCAGGGATTCACCTGCCTCTGCCTCCTGAGTGCTGGGGTTAAAGACGTGCGCCATTATGCCTGCCTTGCTGTTATCATTTTAAAAATCCTTATTTAATTATGTTGTTATAGTTGCATGTTTAGGCACAGTTCTCTCTCTCTCTCTCTTTGTGTGTGTGTGTGTGTGCGCGCGCGCATGCGTATACTTGTGTGTTGTCCAGAGGAGGATGTTTGTCCCTTTATACGTTATTCCCTTGAGTCAGGACCTGGAGCCAGGCTGGTGGCTAGGAAGCCCCAGGGGTTCACCTCTTTCCATTGTCCACCATGCTTGGGTTCCCAGCCAGTGCCATGCCGGCATTTTTCCGGGGGATCTAGGCTGTGTCCTCCTGGGGTGGGGTTGCTTGAGCAGCAAGCACTTTTACCCACTGAGCCATCTCTCCAGCTCCCTCATTTTCATTTTTAGTCTTTATAATTTTCTTTTCAGTTCTCTTGTGGGGTTTGGCAGGTCCCGGGTCGGCCTGTAGAAAAACATACTGGGGCTGTTTGGTGGGGAGGTAGCTGGTAGTGGGCCGCTGGGACTTGATCTTACAAAGGAGAATTGCTTGAGGTGGTTGTGACGGCTCCTGCTCTGGTCAGGCAGTGGGTGTGGTGCCGCTGTGGGAGCCACAGTGTGGCTAATCCCAAAGCTCTTTAGGTTCTCTGCCACCACGAAGGACACCTTTCATATCCAGAGGAGCTGTTTTATTTTTGTACCCTGTGTGTTCTAACGAAGATTCCTGTCATAAATGTGAGTGTTTTTCCTGTATTCGTGTATGTGCATCATATTCCTGCAGTGTGGAGACGTCAGGAAGAGAGGTCAGAAGAGGGCATCAGCGTCACTGGGACAGGGCTCAGGGAGGTTGTGAGTCACTGTGTGGATGCTGGGAACTGAAGCACAGTCCTGCAAGAAGAGCAAGTGTTCTTACCGCTGAGCTAGTTTCCCAGTTCACAGCACATGCTTTTCCTTATGTACTTGAATATAACTATCCATATTGTTTTATTCTCTCCCCCTCCTCCCCAGTTTGTAGCCCAGTTTGTCTTCGAACTTCCTGTGTAGTAAAAGCTGGTCTTGAACTCTGATCCTCCTGCCTTGACCTGGAGGTGCTGAAGTTACTGGCTCTCAAGCAGTGCTCAGCAGAGGATTTGATGGACTGCTAGCCATCGTCAGTTACCTCACCTCGCCGTTGTGGGGGCTTTGTTTAGGATCTAGATTTTGTATATCTCTAAAAACCAAATTATTATGAATTTAGTGTGAGTGTGTGTTCAGGTGTGGAGGTCAAGGGACCTGCTGGGTTAGTTCTCTCCTTTTACCATGTGGGTTGGAGACATGGAAGTTAGGTCGTCAGGGTAGAGCAGGCACACTTCCCACAGAGCCGTCTCATTTGCTCTCTCTTGTGGGCTTTGCCTGTTTGTTTGAAACAGTATTGCTCTGTAGATTAGGCTGGCCTTGAACTCGGGATCTGTGCACCTCAGCCTCTTGAATGATAGTATTACAGGTGTGTAATGACACACTGAGTCGAATCCTGTGGCCTTTAAAGAATGCTGGGCTTTGTTCTGAAGGCAAGGTTGTGACTCCTTTTTTTTTTTTTTTTTAAGATTTATTTATTTATTTTATGTATATGAGTACACTGTATCTGCCTTCAGACACACCAGAAAAGGGCATCAGATCCTATTACAGATGGTTGTGAGCTACCATGTGGTTTCTGGGAATTGAACTCAGGACCTCTGGAAGAGCAGTCAGTGCTCTTAACCACGGAGCCATCTCTCCAGCCCCAGGTTGTGACTCTTTTAAGTTCTCTCTTCCTCTTCTTCTGGAGTCAAGGCCAGAAGGGGTGTCAGGTGCCGCCTTCAACCGTTTTGCCTATTCTTTTGAAGCAGAGTGTCTCCCTAAACTTTCACTGGAAACCAGCAAGCCCCAGAGACCCTCCTGCCTGTCTCTGCCACCCTCAGAGCTGGGGTTACAAGTGTGTATGTAGGGATACTAGCCTGGGTGCTGGAACTCCAGGTCTGGTCTTGGCGTTTATACACGTGCCCTTAACTATGCTGGCATCTCTCCAGCCCCTCAAGTCCTACTTTTTAGTTTTGTTAGTGTGGTCTTTGCTCTGGGGATCACTTGACAGCTTCCCCTGCCCCAGGATCAAGACTTTTTCAGGTGTCTGTGGGATGCCCTGAGTAAGCAGGACATTGTATCTTTCTAGTGTGGGATCGGAGCCCTGAGCAGCCTGAGAACTCAGCTCCTCCTCACTTTTTTTTTTTTTTTTTTTTAATCTTCATGGGCTTTTACCATGTGTGCACACAGATTTTCGTATTGGCCAGAGTCTCAAAGGAACATCCGTGTGGATTTCTGGAACTTTCTTTCTGTATAGCTTTCTTTGGAACTTGGCTCAGCAGTTCTCTGTTGCTTTAGCCTTTCTGAAATCCCTTCACTGGCTCTTCAGCACAGAGACTGCCATGTCGTGCTGGGCAGCCTCTTCTCTGTCCGCCCTGTGTCCCAGGGCAGCAGGTCAGAGTGGTTTAGGGCACAGGTCCTTCTGTACTGTACTAGAACTACTGCAGGAGCATGGTCCCTGCTAGGAGAACAAGCCTATCCCCATGGAGAGCAAAGAGCCGGCCCGATGGGACTTTATCTCTTTTACCGTCACGTGTGTGTGCTGTGGAGCCATTGCCAAGTCGAGGAAACTGAGGCTCAGCCAGGCTGAGCAGCGTTCTCAGGCACTCTGCAAGCCCTCTCCACAGGCCATGCCCAGAGAGTTTGTGGAGGGGCTCTTGTTCTTCTCAGTCACGAGCTGTTTGTGAAGACTCCGTAGGACATGTGGGGAGTGACACTGGCTTCTGCTCACGGGCTTGGCGGGGCTCCCGTTGCTCAAGCTCGTGAGCTCTTGCCAGGCTGGCCTCGGCTGTGCAGTGAGGTGAGCTCCTTGCAGGTTGGCAGGTTGCCCAGCAGGGGAAGGTCAGCACCTCCACAGCAGGGCGCGGGCAAGCCTGTGTCCGCCATACGGTAGTTCCTGCCTCTCTTCCACCGCGCTCTATGGATTTTAGTTTTTCCTTAATGCGTGTGCATGTGCACGTCCGTACATGTAGATGTGTGCATCCGCCGTGGGTGTCACTCCTCAGCAGGACATTGGTTTTTTGGAGACTGCGTCTCCCACTAGTCTCAGCTAGGCTGTGTGGCCAGTGAGTCTTGGCAGACAGGACTGGCTGCCTCCACCTCCCCAGAACCAGGGTTGTAAGCCCATCCACCACAGCCAGGCTTTTTACTTGGGCTCTAAGAGTGCACTCAGGGCCTCAGGCTTGAGCAGCAAGCATGTAACTGACCAGGCTGTCTCCCCAGCCCCACATGCTACTGACCAGGCTATCTCCCCAGCCCTGCATGCTACTGACCAGGCTATCTCCCCAGCCCTGCATGCTACTGACCAGGCTATCTCCCCAGTCCCACATGCTACTGACCAGGCTATCTCCCCAGCCCTGCATGCTACTGACCAGGCTGTCTCCCCAGTCCTGCATGCTACTGACCAGGCTATCTCCCCAGTCCCACATGCTACTGACCAGGCTATCTCCCCAGCCCCACATGCTACTGACCAGGCTATCTCCCCAGCCCCACATGCTACTGACCAGGCTATCTCCCCAGTCCCACATGCTACTGACCAGGCTATCTCCCCAGCCCCACATGCTACTGACCAGGCTGTCTCCCCAGCCCTGCATGCTACTGACCAGGCTATCTCCCCAGCCCCCTCATGCTTGTTATTGACACAGGGTCTTATGTAGCCCAGACGGGCCTCAAATTCACTATGTAGCTGAGGCTGGCCTTTAACTCCTGATTTTCTGCCCCCACCTTCCAGATAGTAGGATTATTGTACACATAGATCACCATACCCACTAACTTTTAATTAATTTGTTAGTTAATGAATTAATTTTGAGGCAGGGTCTTATTATGTAGCCCTGAGGAGTCTAGAATTGGCTATGTAGATTAGGCTAGCCTCAAACTCATAGAATCTGCCTACCTTTGCCTCATGAGTTCTGGGATTAAAAGTATGTACTACACTCAGCATTTTTCTAAAATTTAATTAAATTTTCTTTGTTGTTGATTTTTTTTTTCTTTCCTCTAGACAAGCTTGCACTATGTAGTCCTGGCTGTCCTGGAACTCATTCTGTAGACCAGGCTGGCTTTAAACTCAGAGACCCGCCTGCCTCTGCCTTCTGAGTGCTGGGACTAAAGGTGTGGGCCACCACATACAACCTGCCGGAGTTTGTTCTTTCCCTCTGTCACGTGGGTCTGTGGGGCTCAGGTGTCCAGGCTTATCAATAAGCACTCTCCTCTGGGTCAGTAGGCTTGACGGCAAGTGTCCTTACTAAGCCGCCTCCCCGACCCCAACTCCGCCTTCGTTTAAAGCACCTTTAACCTTTGCTTTCTTCCCATTGCAGCCTCCCCATCCTGACCTCTGAAGGGCCTAAATGTGGGGATCAGAAGGGTTTTTTTTAAAATAATATATGTTTATTTTATGTGCATTGGTGTTTCATCTGCACACGTGTCTGAGAAGGTGCTCTGGAATTGGAGCTACAGTTGTAAGCTGCCATGTAGGTGCTGGGAATTGAACTGTGGTCCTATGGAAGAGTAGCCAATGTTCTTAACCACTGAGCTATCGCTCCAGCCCCAGGCCTCCTGCTTGTATTTCTACTTTAGACCTCAGTTGGTGGTTTCCAGCTTTTCTTTCTCTCTCTCTTTTGGTTAAAGCTGTTAATGATCTTTTGAAGAGTTCCAGAGTTAAGCTGGAATTTAGTTTGTGGAGATCTTTTTTAGGTCAGGTGTCACTTGAAGAGATAGACCTGGGGGCCGGTATTCAAAGATATTTTAGGCATTTCGTAAAGGCTGGAGTAGTCAGACCAGCAGGCTGGCTGGGTTCCTCCAGCGTGGGCCGGCTGGTCAGCTGCTCAGCTCTTGGTTCATCTTTCGAGCAGAGCCTGGAGTTGAAGGTGAGAAGGGAGGCTGCCCTTCCTTGTGAAGAAAGAAGTGAGAGCAGCCAGGGGCGTTTGGGACAGCACAGGCCTGCACTGGCTGTACTGTTGTCCCTAAATGCCTGTGCAGCTTTGTAAGACCTTAAATGTGTCATTGTCCTTCTCGAGTAGTACTGCCCCAGAGTTGGTAACTATTGGGCCACAACATTAAATTAAGGGCCACATTGTTATGTGGTTCCAGGCTACATCCCTGGTTATTGCTTGCTTCCTTTGGGCTTACATATACCAGGCAGTTCCTTTGTTTTAATTGTTTAAGTAAAGAAATTTAAGATAGGCATGGTGGCATACAGCTGTAATCCCAGTAGTTGGCAGAGACAGGGGGATCATCACAAATTCAAGGTCTGCCTGGGCTACATAGCGAGACCCTTGTGTGCAAAAAGAGAAAGTCCATGCTTTCTCCCCCGATGGGCAAGGCTCTGGGTTTCATCCTTGGCTCCTCTTGTTAAAGGAAGAGTCTGAAGGGTAAATGTGTCAGAACACTTGGTTGGTGCTGTTTACAGTGTGTCCCTCTGCCCACATTGCCACCGACCAGTCACCTAGCTGTGGTTTTTTGCAGTGCTGGGCATTAAATTTAGGGCCTTGTGGATGCCACACTGGCACACAGCTCTTGAGCCACATCCCAGCCTTAGTTGAACTGATTTAAGGGAAATTTCCTTTTAATGATTCATGGCAATGACTTGTATCTCAAGAGTGAGAGTTCCTAAATAACAAAGCTGTTTGTGTTCATTTAAACATGTATGTATGTATGTATGTATGAATGTATGTGCGTGTGCTTAGCTCACATGTGTGTGCATGTGGGGGCTAGAGGACAACTTGTGGGAGTTGGTTCTCTCCATCGCATGGGTTCTGGTGCTTGAGCTCAGGTCCTCCGGCTTGGTGGCAGGTGCCCTCATCTGCTGAACCATGTTACTGATGTTTTCTCTGTCTGGTCAGATAGGCTACATGATTACTTATGGGGTAGCATTAAATTAAGGCTGCTGCTTAATAAAATATGATTGAAACAAAATTTGATTATTTCATTTAGTTAAATGTGCAAATGCCTATGTGCACTGCTTGCTGAGGCTGTGGGGCAAGTCATGTGCCCTTTGCCTCCGTTTCGTCATCAGCAGTAACTCTGTACAGCTAGTGTGAGAGTTAGTGAGGAGAGAGCCACGAGGTAAAGTTAGCGCTAGTTAGTGTCTCCTGGCTGCAGTGAGGGGAGCCTCAGGGAGACACAGGGTTAGTGAGCTACAGCAAGCCATCTGTTTGCCTTGGGAGGATTGACCTGGGGTGGGGGCTTCACTTCCAGTGAACCTCATCCTGCTCTCTTTGCTCTCCCTCTCTTCCCCTCTCCCCTCCCCTCCCCTGCCCTCCCCTCCCCTCCCCTTCCATGTCCCTTTTCTTCACTGCCTGTTTTCTTGACTCCTTTTTTCTTTCTTTCTTCCTCTTGTCCCTTCTTTTTCTTTTTGAGACGGTCTCATGTGGTGTAGGGCTGGCCTATGATTCATAAGCTCCCGCTGTAGCCTCCGGAGTCCTGGAATTACAAACTTTACTGCACATTGAGCTTCCTTATTTAAAAAAAAAAAAGTTTAAGGCAGGCGTTCTAGCGCATGCTTTTATTGTGCAAAGGCAGGTGGATCTGGAGTTCAAGGCCAGCCTGGTTTACTGAGCTAGTTCCAGGTCAGCCAGGCTACTGTCTATACAGACAAACCCCGTCTCAAAAAACAAAAGTTTAAAGTTTGTGTTTACTTGTGTATGAGTGTATGCCTTAGCTGGCTCTGAATGATGCTGAAGTGTCTGGGAGAGGAGGAAGGAACAGCTTGTGCAAAGCCCCTCCTCAGAGACAGCAGAAGCCAGAGTGTCTGTTACGGATGGGCTTGGGAGTTAGGCAGTAGAGTCTTGACATGTGCTTAGAATAGATGGGAGGATTCCAAGACCGCGCTGAGGACTTGTTCTTGTCTTATGAGAACAGTAAGGAGCTATTGATGATGCTTATGGGCGTGGATGAGTAAGTAAGGGAGATGATCGAGTTGCCCTTTACAAATGATTTGGGTTTTGTGTTGTGGAAAGTGAATTGGAAGAGAGCCAGCACGAGACCAGGTAAGCTGATTAGAAAGCATTTGCCGTGGTCCAGGCAAGTGATGCTGGAAGCTTGTACCAAAGTGATGGCAGCAGAGATAAAGAGAGGTGGAGGGTTGACTCCATGGCTACGTAGGAGAGATGATGGGCAGGAGGAGATGAGGGGTACTTTGGGAGTAAGGGAGGGAGCTCTTGAAGACCTTCCAGCAGTTACTGGAGGGCAGGCATCCATGGCAGTCAGGGCAGTCTGTGCTAAGACTTGAAAATCTAAGGGGAGGCAGGAAGGAGGCCTGGAGGGTGGCACAGGGAGAGAAAGGTCACTAGGTATGAGGACTGACCTCCAGTTATAGTTTCAAGCTGCCTGGCCTTCTGCTCTGGGGTGGTGGAGCTCATAGGCTAGAACTCTGGATAAAGTGTGTGGTGGCAGGCAGCTGTGCGGTAAGGCGGTCTTTAGGAACCTTCTCTAGACTCTTTCCTCTCTCAGCTTCTGCCCTCTTCATAGGAGGCTGGCACAGGCCATCTGAACTAGCTGGGAGGCAGAATGGTGGCCGGCTCCTGGGATACACATTAGCTGCCCTTGTCCGGGTGTTGTCTGTAGAAAATTGACTTTAATGTCAGTAACAGTAAAAAACTAACCACAACTCAGGCCGGCCGCTTGTCTCATCCTTCTGGAGATTTGTGTCTTGCTTTAGCACCCTATTCTTGCTCTGAATTTTAGCTAGTTCAGTATAGGGTTGAAGGTATGAGAAAGGCTGTGGCCCAGAAGGAAACAGATGGGAGCCTGGCCGGCAGGTCACAGTGCTATTGCTTGCTCATAGGCTGCTCTGTTTATTTCTCAGCCTGACACCAGATTATTTCTTAACCCAGAGCAGGTTGTTAGTGATGGGCAGTGCTGTAGCCAGTGCCGTAGGCTGGGGGCAGTAGTGGTGGGGTGCATTTCTTTGATCCCAGCGCTGGGGAAGCTGAGACAAGAGGACCAGGGCTTTAAGGTTACACTTAGTGATACGGTGAGTTGGAGGCCAGCTTGGGCTACATGGAGACACTGTCACAGAAGCGAAACAATCCAAAGAAAGTGGCACTTGGCTGCAATGAGAGAAAACCCCTTAGTGTGGGTTGCCGATGCCCCCCTGTGGCTGCCTTTTGTTCTACACTTTTGCTCTCTCTGTAGTTCAGTCTATCTGTGACAGTGGTAGAAAAGCATGTAGACCATTCTTAGGCCTTTTTCTGGCCTTTTTTGTCATGGTCCACATCCTTCCTGATTGCATCTGATCCTTGGTCCTCCTGAGAAAAAACCAGCCCTGTTCATGAGGGGCTATGGCTGTGAACCCAGAAACAGTCTGCAGACTGAGACTCGCAGCTCCTGCTGCAGGAGCCCGTGGAGAACAGAACCGACCTGGGTGCACTGCCTGTTTTTCTGATGTCCATGAGGTGGCACTGTGATCTTACTTTTGTTTCTGTTTTTCTTTGCAGCCAAGCTCTCCTCCAGGAAGTGAAAATGTGGTGCCCCGAGAGCCACTGGTAAGTATGAAAGACCTGGAGGAGCCTATGGCTGCGCCTCGAATCAGCGGCCTGCATGCTTGGAGGCAGGACCTGGTGACCCTTGCCCCTGACCTCTGGCTTGTGACTTCTGCTTATCAGGAGGGAGTGACAAGACCTCTTGGAGCACCCATCTCTACAGTCACATGGCACTTTGTTTGCTGCTGCTAGTAGGACTAGGTGACAGCAAGGTTGCTGCTTGTCAGCTTCACACTGTCAGAAACCTGAAGTAGCTAGTCTTTGCTTCTCAGTGAAGCACCCGGGGTGGGGTGGGGTGAGGTGCCCTTTAAGGACCAGGTAAGAGGAAGGGTTCTGGGGTTGCTTGGTCTGTGGTTCTGTCTGTGATGGGTGGCACCCATGGTATTGTAGATTCTTGATAGGAAAGAAACCTACTGAGGGTTGAAGGACCTTTTCTCTTTCTAAACAAGGAGGGCCACCCTCTGGAGCTCAGTTTGTCCTTGCACTCACTATGTGGCCTAGGCTGGCTTCCTGCTCACAACAGTTCTCCGGGCACAGCTTCACAAGCGCAGCAGGTAGAGGACAAACACCACTGCTCTCAGCTAAGGAACTCTGTTTGCAGAGTGGTCTGAACCAGAGTCCCTGCCTGCCTGCCTGCCTGCCCTGTTTTCACTGTTTGGCATTTCAGGACTTGATGTCAGTCCTGTGGGCTGGGTAGTAAGACCGGTTCTGTGCAAACCAGCTCAGTTTTAGGGGCGCGCCAGCATTGGGTTTAACGTTGCCAAGACTTTCCTGACTTGGAGTGGTGGTAGCGGTGAGCGTGGGGCGATCTGCCCAGGCTTTGTTTCCGTAGCCCGGGCAGTCTCCTGCTTTCTTCACTCTTCCCCGGCCGAGCTGGAGAGGGTGGCGTGAAGCCCTTGGCTGCGGTGAACAGGGCCAGGTTCTAGCAGGTTCTAAGGCTTTCTAGGCAGAGGGCGAGATAGATCTGGCTGCAGATGGGCCCAGAGGACCCAAGTACCTCCCAGACGTCTCCAGGGGAGTGGTGCTGTTACTCATGTCACCTCTGTCCCCAGCGATGGGCTCATCCCAGCATGTCTGTGGTACCTCTCTCCACTCTGTAGTTTTGCCTGGCTCTTCAGAAGATGCTCTGTTCTTCCAGGCCTGTGAGCTTGCTCTGTGGCCTGCCTCCAAGCCTTTCAGAGAGAAGCTGTGACTTACACTGAAGTCCAGACTGAACACAGCAGTCCGTTTCTATCCCTTACTGCTGCGGGCTCTTTTGAAACTTCCTGATTTGGCTTTCCATCCTCAACATGAGGCCAGGCTGTCTTTTGGGGGCACAACTGGAAAAGCTCTGTGGAAGCGTGGAGTCTCTGATGCTGCCTGACGCCTGGGTGCGGGGAGCCCTGCAGGCCTGTGCTGTGTAGGACTCTGAATGTGGCTCCTTCCGCTGTACCGCGCATCTGCCTACTGCCTGGTTATGCTATTTCTTTCTTTTCTGGGAGCCCCTGAGCAGTCTTCAAACCCTGGTAGCCTGTGATCGTCCAGAGTTCAGACTCATTCTCTCCAGGCCAACTCTACAATTACCTTATATTTAATTAATATTTTTTCTCCTCTTTACGTACTTACTGCATAATTGCTCAGAGGAAAGAAAACACATAGCAGCAATTTATATATATATAAAAAAAAACAATAATTAAAAAAAAACCCGAAATAAACTCCCATCTCATTTGGGCTGATCCTGTGAGTTGGGTAATTAGGGCCCTATTAAAAGGTAGACCCTTTCTCCTTCCCCCCTCCTTTTTTATTAATTTTTTTATATTAAACTCCCACAGTCTCTCAGTCATGCCCTTATTGCTTTTGGCCAGCCATTTGCAGCAGCCTGATTAAATGAGGGCACCAGCCGAGTTGTATGGTCTTGTGTGAACAACTCCTTTCTCTCGGGAGTGGTGGCAGGAGGGTGCCGGCAAAGGAGCCCATAGAACGCTGGCTTGTGGGGCAGGCCAGGGGCACAGGTCGAGCACCAAGATAGCTCTTGGCAGCTGTGGACCGGCGACTGCCTAGATGAGCATCCTAGGGTGCTGGTGAGGCAGTGGGCACAGCTCAGGCCCACAGCTCAGTGCACAGGGGTGTGGTTTGGAAGCATTCAGTGCTCCGCTCCTTCATCAGGGAGGGAGGCTGTTCAGGCTCAGTGTGCTGGCTGCTTCCTGGATGCTTAACCGCAGCACCGCACCCGCACCGGAGAATAGACCATTACAGAATCAAACAAGCCTCGTTTTTTTAAGTAATTCGTGTGTTTTATTTGGGGAAGAAAAGGCGTTTGTATACATGAGACAATTAGCGGAAAGGGAACATTGTATGTAATTTGAGGAAGCGCCACGAGGTTATGTATAATTTGGTGCAGAATTGCCTGGCTGTGAGTCTGAGAGGGCCCGCATGCAGAGGAGGAGGACGGTGCTTGGGCGGGGACTGGGGGATAGTTTCTGGGCTGTCTGGAGCTAGGTCTCGAAGAACATGATAGTAAAGTTGTGTTTATTTTTAACTCGTTGCAGTGTTAATTTTTTTTTTTCGAGACAGTGGAAGTTTTTAAGAATGAGGGCAGCTGGGCACATGGCGCACACTTGTAATCCCACACTAAAGAAGCTGAAGCTCGTGCGTTCAAGGTCACCTTAGAAATACGTGGGGGGAAGTCTGTACACGGGCCGCTCACTCAGAGGCAGAGCACTCGTTCAGCGTATGCGAAGCCCTGGTTTCCAACTCAGAATGAATGGCTGCACAGGGCAGCTTGGGTCTAGTCCTGCTGGGATGCTGACAGGGCTTGGCTTACCTGAGACTTCCTTCCAGTCACCTGGTTTCTGGTTATTTGAAGTAAGTGGTGAGATTCAGTTTGCACATCTGCTCATTCGTCTCCACTCTGTTTCTCAGTAGTCAGCCACACCATTGGCAATCCTGTGCGTTTGGTTCAACTAGAATTTCAGCTTCTTGCTCTTGGACACCAAATTCTTTCTCTAATGGGTGAGTCTCCTGCAGTCTTTGCTGCCTCTGGTTGTAGGTATAAGTTTTTTCCCCATTTCTTTATTATTCACTTCCTTGTTTTGATGCAGTGTCTGACTCTGGCTCAGCCTGCCTGTCCTTACGTGGACAGGCCTCCTCCTGCCTCTGCCTCCTGAGTGCTGATCACAGGCGTGTGCTACCCACCCTGCTGGCTTTATTTTCAGTCTTTGCTCCCTGCTTCCTTCCTCCAAAATAATCCAAAGAGGATTTCTACCTTGTCAACTTTTCTAGATTAGAACTTTTCCTCACTGTATACTGTACTTTGCTGAAACTTGCTATGTAGAATAGGCTGGCCTTCTCTTGCCTCTGCCTCCAAGTGATGGAATTGCAGTTGTTGACCATCATCTTAACATTTAGTGTGTGTGTGTTGGTCCTAGTGTGCCACAGCACTTGTGTAGAGGTCAGAAGACAATTTTTGGGAATTGATTTTCTTGTTTCTTTCTTCATGCAGGTTGTGGGGTTGAACTCAGGTTGTCAGGACGGGTAGCAAGTACTTTTACCTATTAAGCCATCTCAGTATACTGAACTCTTATAGGAAAAGACGCCCTACCATTGTGGAGCTGGTGGTCTCGGTATAAAAGTACCCCTTGTAGCCTTTGGCTCTTGCTTCTTAAGATCAAGGCGGAGTCTTGTCATCCTGTGGGGTTCCACAGCATCTTTGAGTTTGGTCCTTTTAGGGAAGCTCACACCCCTGATGCCTGAGAGTCTTCTCTTGCTTTGTTTTGTTTGGTTTGAGACAGAGTCTCACTAGATATACACACATACAGACTGGCCTGGAGCTCACTGTATATACTGGTAGATCTGCCTGCCTCTGCCTATTGGGCATGTGCCACACAGGTCAGCTCAGCTCTTCTCCCCGTCCTTGAAGGTGTGGATGCTTTGTCTTCCGTGTATGTATCCTATTGTGTACCGTCTATGTGCCAGGAGCCCGAGGAGGGCACTAGACCCCTGGAACGGGAGTTACAGACAGTTGTGGTCTGCCTTGTGGTGCTGGGAACTGACTCTGGGTCCTATGCAAGAACAGGAAGTGTTCTCTCTCTCTTTTTTTTTTCTTTAAGATTTATTTATTTATTTTATGCATGTGAGTACACTGTCTTTCTCTTCAGACACACTAGAAAAGGGCATCAGATCCCATTACAGATGGTTGTGAGCCACCATGTGGTTTCTGGGAATTGAACTCAGGACCTCTGGAAGAATAGTCAGTGCTCTTGACTGCTGAGCCATCTCTCCAGCCCCAGAAATTGCTCTTAACCACCAGGTCCTCTCTCCAGAACCTTCTCTTTGTTTTTAAAACTAGAGGCTGGTTATCAAAGGGTTATTAATATCTTGGTGAATCCAGGAAGCCAGCCAGTTCTGTGAGTGTCTGAATGGCTGTGGCTGGTTGTCTTTCTCTTCAATCTCTAAGTGTACTCCTGACAGCCTTCCCCAGGGTTGTGTCTTTTGCAGCTTTTGTGGCTAACTACCTTGCTGTACTAATTGGCAGGATCCTTGTGGATAGGTAGTTCTCATTTTTTCCCCATTAGAACATTTCTTCGTGCATCCTCACGTATTCGAGTATGTACATGCATGTATATAATAAATAGCATAACAAATGTAGATATATTATAAAATCAAAGTATTCTGTGGGAAAACTTGGTGGGGATGGGAGGCATTAAGGTGATCTCACTCAGTAGTCTCGGCTGGTCTGCAGCTCATTATGTAACCCAGGCTGGGCCTCGAACTCATGCCAGTTATCCTGCCTCAGTTCCCAAGTGCTAGAATTACACACCACACCTGGCTCAATAAACTTGTTTTTGATACATTCACAAAGGTGTTTTACATACACGAGTAATGAAATCACTAATGTGGGAATTTCAGGAAGTCCCCAGGAAGATTGTAAAAACAGCAAAGTAGTTTTAAGTGTTCCCGGCTGATCACTTGTGCCATTTCCGTGCCGAGGACCTCTGTCAGGATGTTGTGAGCAGGGATGGCACAGGGCAGGCAGCACACAAATGTGTTAGTGTATTTCTGTAAGAGACAGGAGTGTACTGCCCATGCTGACCTTGTTCTCATGACCCTTCTGCCTCAGCCTTCTGACTGAACGGTGACTGGTTTTATTTGGGAACAAAACCAAATGTAGAGAGTTTGAGAGTGGGCCTCACGGTGCTTCTTGATCACCTGCGACTGAAGCCAGGGTAGGAAGACATGCTGGCTTCCTTCCTTTCCCACTCCCCACCCTGGTAGTTTAAAACCTTCAGGGAGGAAAATGTTCACGGAAACCAGCTCGTGGTTTGGAAGGTGCCCATCTGAGTTCCCCTCTCTTCCTGACAGAGCTGTAAGGAAAACTTGTTAGCTCTAAATGCTGAAATGGATGAACTGGGCAAAAGCCTCATTCCACTTCTGGGCGGCTCTAATCTCCAGGCCACTCACTGATTTTGAGATGCCGACCTCTTCCTCCTGTCCTTCCTATCTTAGTCTGAGAGGCTTCAGTTGCTCCCTCTCACGGGTGGGTGGGGAGCTGGCTGTTCTCAGTGTGGAGGTATTCTTTTACAAATAATTATTAGCTGAATGGAAACTCTTAGGGGTACTAATTAGAGCCGGCAGAGACAGCACTCACCTTTGTTTATGCTTAGGCTTCCTGGCTTTTCGGTGGCTCTCCTTTGTGTTCCGGTGGCTCCTGGAAGCAGGACACTGCCCTGCAGATCACTGAACCCTGCTTTTATTTTGGAGGTGGAGGATCCAAGGCTGGAGTGCTTGTATGCCTTTTTTTCTGAGCACACTGATTGAGGGAGGCCTGTTTTTAAGTCCCCACGATGTCATTCTTTTGGAAGGAAGCCTGGTGGCTCCCTTGCTCCTGGAGGTGTAGGCTGAGTTTCTCAGCTGACCCAGCAGTGCTGATGAAGATGGAATCCACACCTCTTACTGGGACAGAGGGAACATTCCAAAATGCTTTTCTTTGCTTAAAATTGATCATTATCTAGCTTGAAAAATTGTTCCTGTATAAACATCTTTTAGTGTGGCCTACAGGGTGGGTGTTCCTGGGGCAAACTTGGAACCCCCGTGGTCCTCTGAAGAGCATTGCCCATGCTGTTCTTAGGATAGCCATGTGCCCCACATTTCCAGAGTAATTTCCATTTAAAATGTTTGAGCCCATTGTCAAACTGCACAGACTGATTGGGCTTGAAAAATATGTCCCCTAGTTAATCCTGGGTGCGTGGTGCAGAGCTGCTGGAAGATAAAGTGGTGCTTGGGAGAAGGACGTGTCTGCCGCCCTTCCCTCTTCCCTCCCAGCTCTCCTTTCTTTTATGGTTTGTAGTTATAACCAAGATTTATGCTTGTTGCTCCACAAATCTTCTCTCTGCCATTACGAGTTTGTCCGAGCAGTCTCGAGATGGGCTGACACTGAGTGATTCTGAGGTAAATCTATCTGGGGGCACCTTTGACAGTTGGAGCAGAGAGGCGCTAACACATGGCCCCCAGTGGAGCGTGTGTGAGGTGAATTGCCTTCTTCTCACCTCAGTTCACACTTCTTCTCAGGGAAGAAGACCCTTGCACTGCCACCTTTGTGACTCGTTGCCTGGAAGCCACCGGGGCTGCAGCTCCTGCTCGCAGTCTCAGGGTAAGCTCAGGTGGCTGATGTCCCTTTCACCAAGGGATCTTTCAGGAGGCCTCTCGCTCCCTGAGGTCAGCCCTGACTCAGCTAGACACACACCGAGAGCATCTCTGGCTTAGGGCCTCTTTTTCTAGCCTTGTGGTAGCCGTGAGCTTAGTTGCCGACAGAATCCAGCTTGCAAGTTACGTGTGTGTATAAATGGTTTCATTTTCTGTCACACTTCACTGGAGATGGCTGTGGAGAGGGGGAATAAACATTCACACAACAGTGCTTCCCTCTTCCGTAGTCTCCTTTTGTTCCAGCTTCTCTGTTTATGTTCTTTTTTTTTTAGATAGGGTCTCACTAGTCCAGGCTGGCCTTGAACTGGCCTTGGACTTGGGATCCTCTTGCCTCAGTTTCCCATCATGCCTGGCTTTTGCATGTACATTAAAAAAATTATTGTTTCACATTTATTTATTTATTTATTTAGGCTTCGCTGGCATACTTGTGGAATTCAAACTCAGGTCTTTCATGCTGGGCTAGTACCTTTTCACTGGCTCTGTGCGGACTTCAGAGAGCTGTTCCAGATCTCTTGTGAAATAGAGTAGGGTACCCCTTAACATGTTTTTCTTTATAAGTGTCAAGAGCTTTTTTGACAGCCTGTAACTCAGTGGCTCTCCACCCATGAGTCATGACCCCTTTGGGGGTCAAATGACCCTTTTACAGGGGTTGCCCAAGACCATCAGAAAACACAGATATCTACAGTATATTTCATAACAGTAGCAAAAACACAGTTATGAAGTAGCACTGAAAATAATTTTATGGGTGGGGGTCACCACAACATGAGAGACTGTATTAAAGGGTGGCAGCGTTAGGAAGGTTGAGAGCTGCTGCTTGCTGTAACTGACCAGTTTGCCTTTCAGGCCTCTAGAACGTCCCCACCTGGCCAGGATTCCCATGAGGCGGCCTGGACAGCCGCTCCCACATTGTTCCCGACGTGCACTGTGCATCAGTTGGCCAGATCCTACCCCGCTGCCAAGTGTGCTTGTTATTGAGCAGTGCTGTGTCATTGAGTATGATATAAACAGGTGAGGCAAATGTGGGAGGAGGAGTCTGCAAGAGTGATCTGTTCTGTGAAGATCAGTGTAAAAAGAATCTTCTTTTTTTAAAATATATTTTTATTTATTTATTATTATACATAAGTACTCTGTAGCTGTCTTCAGATACACCAGAAGAGGGCGTCAGATCTCATTACGGGTGGTTGCTGGGATTTGAACTCAGGACCCGCGGAAGAACAGTTGGTGCTCTTAGCTGCTGAGCCATCTCACCAGCCCCAAAAAGAAACTTCTAACAAGAACTGAGTGCCATGTGTAGTGATCGTGAACTGAGAAGGCTGCTCTCACTCTGCATGAGACACACATGAGTGAGCGAGGGACCCAGAGGGTGCACACAGCCAGTGGCTTTGTGCTGTCTGTAGGCTCTGGATTTGCTTTAGAAAGGTGGAGGGTGTGTTGTGGGTAGGGTTTATTCCAGAGAAAGATGTCTGGGAACTGCAGTCTGCGGGCCCATACTCAAAGGAAAGGTCTTGGCTCCACATCAAAAGATTAGTGAGTAGCTGTGCATTTATAGGTTTTCAGTTAGTATAACATGCTGCAGGTAGGCAGGGCAGGCACTACTTTTAATGCTTCTTCAATTTAACTGAAAAAAAAAAAAACTAACAGCAATTAATTAGCTCTGATCTCATGGGCCGAGAGGGCTACTATGTACTCGTGTGTCCTCAGTGCTGGTTTATTTTTGTCCAACTCTCACACCCTGTGAGGATTCCCCTTCTCGTCTTATAGAGAGAGGACTGAAGCCCTAGTCTGCAGTGGGCTGAGAGTCAGTGAGACCCTTCTTGTGGAGCCCGAGTGGATGTGACGCTGACAAGAGGGAAGTGTTGCCCTCACCTTCCCTGGCACTGTCCTGTGAGGCTGTGGCCGTGCCTGGCTGTGGAGGGGCTGCCTGCTACCTGGCGCTTACGTGCTCTGAGGAGCCATCGCCTGACTGTATCCTCCCTGGTTGCAGTCTTTTGTGTGCAGCCTCACTGTTGAAAAGGCACCTATTAATTTATCACGGGTGATGTGCGCCTCCTCAGGCTCGGAGGAGGCGTCTGCACCCATGTTCCTCACTAATGACAGGTTATGAGATGGAGGGAGATAATAGAATCTTTTCATCTGGTGCCTGTGCAGGCTGCTACCTCTCAGGTAGCTTCTAGGGGGCAGCAGCTGCCTGTTATTTCATCTCCTGCTGGCAGAGTGCAGGTTGGGCAAGTGAACAGTTTGCTTCTCTGGCCCCAGCTCTTAGAGCTGTGCTGTGCAGGTCCTCCGGGAGTCCCCGGGATCCACCTAAGGAAAGGAAAGTCAGTCTCCAGGTTGCTCTGGTTCCCTTTCCTCTGCCCCTCAGGTAAAGCCTTTATCTGCCGTCCCATCAGCACCCCGCATCCTGCCCTGTCAGTTACAGGCAGCAGCCGACACCTGCTTTGAAGATAAGAGAATGGAGATGCCTTTAAGGGAGCGTAGTCTTTCTGTCAGCTCTTCTTGCTGCCAACTGCTAGCCATCGATAACCCATTCTAGCAGTGCTCTGAGGTTTGGAACGTCCCCGTGAGTCCTGTCAAACCCTGGTGAGAACACACTGCCGAGTGGTGGCTTACCTGTTTCCCTCGCAACCCTGGCAGGCTTCAGAGGTCTCTCCAATTCCAAAGCTTCCGTTGGAGGGAGGCCCACCGAGGGAAAGACCGGGCTTGCCCCTTGTTTAGACTTCGGGGTCTGAGGCTGATTACTGCGCAGATTGGGCTTTTGGGAAGCGAATAAACCAGGTAACCCTTTCCAGAAGCGCCCGCCCCTTCCACCCTGGCCCAGAGCCTAAGTCCTCTAAAGGGAGAATATGAGCCAGGTGGTGTTAGTGCACGCAGAGAAGCAAACCACCCTTGAGAGGGTTGTTTAGAGTTAGCCAAGAGCTCTGTCCTGACCCCTGTGGACGGGCAGGTGGCCCGTGCCCTTCTGTGGCTTCACCTTCCCCCTTAGGCTTCCCCTGAGTGTCCCCACTCAGTGCCTTCAAAACAAGGCACGGCAGCCTCTCCTCTACTTGTTGTGCTCTAGAAATGTCGGTTATAGACTTTGTTAATGTGCAGAAGGGAGCACTAGAAACAGTGGCAAATCATCTCACTGAATTGATCTTATAACTTCTGTTTATCAAGTGATTATGGTATTGTTATTCCTATAGAGTTTTGAAGATTGCATCTTCCTCTTCGGAGGCTCATTTATAGGAGACTTCTTCCTTTGTAGTATTTAGAAATCACTTTATTTCCAGTGAATTCCAGATAGATTGGCAGTTGCTCTTCTGTGTCCCCCACATTACCTCGTTGGACTCCGTCAGGTCGGGGGTGTTCCCCTGCTGACCAAACTGCAGCTAATCCTGGCTGCAGACGCCCTGCGGTGTTTGTTTTTTACAGTTCCTGGATTTGGTTTAATGTACAATTGATTTTTTTTAAATGTATTTAATCATTTTTTTCTTACCTCATAAGGATTAACCTGCACAAACCTCATTTTATCCTAAGTGTGGCTTTGGGAGGAAGGGAGGAGAAAATTGAGTTTCTCTAGCTTATTTTAGTCTTTCACTTTTTATTTTCTGAATAGCTTCTCCTGCCCAAGCAGCTCTATAAAGTACAGTGTGTTCCTCGATCATTACTTACTCATTACTAACTGGTCTCTCCTGCTTGCCTTTGTCTGTGAAATAAATACAGGGGCCCTAACGATAATTGCTGGCTCTATCGCAGGCTCACCAATTACAGATCAACAGGGAAGGCAGCCGATGGTGGTTTGTGGTTGGTGCTGACTGCCCACCTAGCAAACGTGAGCGAGCCATCACCCTGTGGCTGGGTTACTGCCACAGGCCTCTCCTGGCTCTGTGCTTTGGCTCCCGTGATGGCCTCTCTTGGTTCTCTTGGTTTAGGTTTCAGACTCACTTTACCCTGTATCTGTTCTTGTTTCCACCTTGGTTTCCATCTCCTTGTAGTGCCTCTGAGGTATTCATGCAAGAGACAAGGTCTCACTATCTAGCCCTGCTAGCCCTGGAACTCATTATGTAGACTAGGCTGGCCTAGAACTCACAGAGATCCACCTGCCTCTGTCCCTGGCATTAAAGGCATGTACCACTATGCCCAACCTGCTTGCTGATAGCCTTAATTTGTAAGAGGTGGGGTTGTTTTTTTCTTTTAGAGGTACTGGGGGTTAAAGCCCAGGCCTTATACATGCTAGAGAAAAGCTTCACCACTCAGCTGCACCAAGCCTTCCGCCTTTTATTGTGGCTTCTGTGTTATCTGGAGAGCGAACTCAGGGTCTCGTGCATGTTATACTCACCGAGCTGTATACCAGCTGGGAAGTGGTTTCTTGAAACCTTTGGTTTTCTTTACCTTTCTGTCTGCTGAGTCCAAGTAAAGGTGTCTCTGTGAACACCCAGTTAGCTTCCTTTTAATTGCTGCTGATCTGCAGTCTACACAAAGCACAAAGCAGAGGAAACTGCATTTTACATTAGGCCACCGGGCACAAGGGTGGGGATTTTAGTTGTTCGAGTAGTGAAGGAGTCTATGTTACATGGATGTGTGTCCACATGGGACACATTTGCGTCTGCTTTTCCCAGGTATTTGGCGTATAGACACCTTGCTAACCCTGCTATGGGGTGGCTGTGTACTGTGTTTCTTAGCTCTTGAGTGGTACTCAGTCCACACTTTAGGACCTAAGTGAGTGTGTGTGCTCACTTACACAGGCTGGAGATGCATTGCACAGTTGCTGCCTGGCTTCCTGCTGGGAACCTAGGGTGCAGCGTTCCCACTGGGGTGCCCATATACTGATGTTCAGTGGAGCATTGCCACTTGGGCAGTATAAAGAGGGCATTTATGAACAGGAGCATCAGAGGAAGCATTATAACCGAGACCTTTATAGCCTTTCCATTATTATGGTTTAAATCTTGACAGTATTTATTTGCAGTGACACTGGGACCAGTAAAGCCAGCGCTCGCTCCCACCTCCTCGCTCTTCCTTTCCCACATCCTGTCCTGAAGCTGTCCTGCACGACCGAGTGTGCGGACAGAGCAGCTTGCTTTCAGTTTGTCTAGAAACAGTCCCGTTGACTCAGGCTGGAAGCCAGAAGACTCCCCGTCTGTTTGTCTCACTGCAACTGTTGTTTCACAAACGCCCCGAAAGCTGCGAGCTGCGGATGCCAGCGAGAGGGCTGTCTTTCTGCGCGAGCTCCCTCACCTCTCGTCTGTCTTTCCCTTTCTTTACCCCTCTTTCCTCTCGGAATTATTTTCTCTTTCACTACCCTCTCTCTGTCTGTCCCTCCCTGCCTCCTGCTCACCTTTGATGACTGTGGTGGCATGTGTAGGTGACTGTGGTGGCATGTGTAGGTGACCGTGGTGGCATGTGTAGGTGACCGTGGTGGCATGTGTAGGTGATGGGGTTTTGGCTGACGTCATGGTGTACTCTTTCAAGCTTTAGTGCTATTTGATTGAAAGTGTGTACTTCCCAGCTAAAACATTTGTTTAGATTTGTTTCATGTGTGTATGTACACCACAGGTGTGTGTGCCCGAGATACTTGGAGGTCAGACCCCCTGGAGCAGGAGTTAGGGATGGCTGTGAGCTTCCATGTACGTGCTGGGAACCAAACCTGGGTCCTCTGAGAGAGGATCAAATGCTGCTTGTTAACCACTGAGCCATCTCTCTAGCTCCAGTTGTCACCTTTTTGTTGTCTGTTGTAGAAATGGAGGTGTCGTTGCATGTCAGGGTTTATAGAGTACTCATTGGGTTTAGTGCTGGAAGCCAGGTGCTGTGCCAAGTCATAGCAGTAACTCAGTGGCATGACTTCATAATTCGTAAGACAAGAGGCATTCTGTGCCTAGTCTTTAAGTCTGTTTCCCCCACCAAAAGGCTGCCACAATCACAGAAGGACCAGTTGCACGGAAACTTACTCAAGTGGCTTCTAAGTAGGACTATGACTTTTAGGGGCCATAGGACCTATGACCTGTAGGGACTGAGTGAGGCCTGTGACCTCTAAGGCACACTTTGTCTTACCTGTAAGACCGTAGCAAAGTGTATATTGTTCTTCGAGGCCCTGGATCATTAACCTCCAATCCTGAAGGTGCTCTGTAACTGGAACTGTGATGTGAAGAGCAGGTATCTGTGGGCGGGGTGGCGGAATCTCTGACTGTACTTACTAGGGATTTCAGTCAGGGCTTGGAGAATCTCTTCCTGATATCTGACACTGTGGCACTTGACTGAGTCACCTGATTGATGACATGAGCATCCCTGGGTGTTAAACACCTGGCCAGGGAAACAGAGACTCTCTTCGGACTTACTCAAAGAATGGCAGACAGATTGTCGGATTTTAATGAAGATGGGGTGGGTCCCTGCTGCTCAGCTGCTTTGGAGCACAACAGTCCCAGTGTTCAGTTCAGGGCGTGTTGTTTGGAAACCCGCTCTGGTGTCAGTGGTTACACTCTCATTTGTCAAACCTTTGAGTCCGTCAGGACAAATCCTAGCAGTAACTTGAGAAGGATAGGAGGAGCCTCTCATTCAGACGCCTCCCATCTTCTTCTTTTTAGAAGATCTGATCTGGTGTTAGCCTTTAGAGGCGTCATCTCCTAAGTTCGGTTGTAATCAAGCTTTCTCCCTGGAAGGAAGGAGACTGCTTTTCCATGACGCGTGTGGGGTGCCGGAAATGTATGGTTTCATCACAGTCTTTAATAAGCCAACGGCTAAGTGCTCTTACACTGTACACTGGATGCCAGTCACACGTCGGCCTGGACTTTCATCCTCCTGGCTGGATGTGGCGCTGGCGATCAGAAAGTCATAAATCTGCTGATCCAGTACTTTAACCTCTCAGGCAGGAGAAGGTGGGAGCAGGCACTACCGTCAAATGCACACACACTTGAGGATGACAGTTTGGACAGAAATTAATCTAAACTATCCTAAAACTTGTGGCCATTTCCATTGGTGTGGGTGGACCTGTAGCTGCTCACGACCTGAGTGGTTACTTGTCTGTCCTGGAGGCGGTCTGTCCAGTCCCCTCAGGAGCTCCCACTTCATTTCCTGCCAGGGCCTATCGTCTCCCTTCCTAGTCAGGGTCTAAGCAGCCTAAGGATCAGTTAGTGTTCGTGGCTTGTTGGTTCCTTGGCGTTGCTGCTGAGCCATCCAGCAGGGGTGCCAATTCTTCCATTTAGCTGACTATTATATAGCCCTTAAAAGGGAAGGGTTTATTTTAGCTGGCTGCTATATTGATTGCTATAGGGACGTTTCTATTTTCACTGGCTGCTATATTGACTGGGAAAGGGAAAGGGGCCGTATTGCCGGGAGCTGTCATATTGACTGTTACAGAAAAGATCTGTATTTAAGCAGTACCAGTGCACTGGGATCCCAGGCAGGATATTAATGCTAATTCATCCGCTCACCCCCTGCCGTGAGTGTTATTTGTTTAAATCTGTAGATTCCCACAGCGCGTTTATATCCTCACTAGAGTGAGCTCCGTTCCCTGTAATTATTTAACATTATATGCTGATATAAATTGTAACAGTTAAAGAATGGTAATGAGTAGCCAAAAAAGAAAAGGAAAGAAAAGAAAAAGAAAAAAAAAAGGAAATGGGAAAACAGAAAAAGGAAATGGAGGCAATATATAAAATAGTCGATCTGTGGGGTAGATAATTGTGTATATTGTGCGCACGTGCATGCATATGTGCATTCAGTGTATGTGTACACGTGCATGCGTATGTGCATTCCGTGCCAGACGTGGCAGAGTCAGGGTCTAAAAGCAGCAGCATGCTTCTGGTTTCCGTTCTCCAGTTCCAGTTGATGGGGTCGGAGCTGCTCAGTCCAGCTTCTGTGCATCTGTGTATCTCTGTAGGCGTGCACATGTGCTCACTCCCCCCACCAGAGGAGACTGTCGGTCGGTCAGGTCGGTGTTTGTTACTGTACCGTGGAAGTGTGCGGTGCATCTGGCAGAGGTTGGCCAGGGCGGTTACCATTAGCCACTCAGCTTCCTGATAAGTAGCTGGTAAGGGACTTTTCCTTCAGGCTCTCTGCCCCGTGGTCACAAGAGAACCCCGTGTCTACAACCCTGTTCCCCAGGGCAGCCCCAGGGGGTTGCTCAGCTGGGATTAAACTAATGGGCCATTGGGTGTCACTGTCGATCTACTGGCTATGTAGTTGGAAGTGATTTTTCTTTGCTGGGGGAACTGGCTTTCAATAGAAACAAGTTTTTATTTCCCAAGTTGGAGATGTTGTATGTTAGGGTGTTTGAGATTTCTTTCAAAAAGTAGTTGTTTTGTTTGCTTGGTTTTGTTATATTAAGCTTCAAGCATGTTTATTGTTCTTGAAAATTGTGTGCTGATTGCAGGCTCTGTTTGGATGTAACCCGCAGCGCATCCCGATGAGGAGAGGACTGCTTGGTCCTCTTAATACATTCTAGAAGCCGAGTAGTAAGGAGGGATGATTTGGGCAAGAACCTGAAAAAGGAGGAAGAAAATGTGTAGATGTCTGCGCTAGGCAGATGCTTGCCCTCCCCTGCTGTGGAGGCGGAAGAGCTCACTGAGCGAGAGCTGGCTGATGCCTGGTCGCACAGGAGCAGAGAGAGGAGTGAGCTGCTAGGCAGCATGGAGCCATGCCAGGCTTCACCACAATTCATACTGTGTCAGTTTAATAAATGCACTACTTAAATTATGAAATTACAAAAGAAAAAAGAGAATGCACTTATTCAGACTCTTAATACATTAAAAATAAGGCATTAAAACTCGGGCTTTTTTTTTTCTTCCAGAATCAATAATGAACAGGAAGGGTTGTAGACATTAACAGTCACGGACATCCAAACTCTTATACATAAATTATCTTAGAAAAAATGCACAGAAGACTTGAATAATGTAAATACATTAATGCATTTAATAATTTAAACATTAAAGCACAAGCAGGAATTTGAGGCAGAGGCAGATCTGAGGTAAGGGATTGGTCCTAGAGCGCGTGTGTCCTAGGATCGATGGGTGATTTCCCCTTGAGGCACCCTGGAAAGAGAGTGCCTGGCTGGCTGCTGTGGCTTCCCATGCCAAGAATGCCTGGACATTCCTGATCTCAGCTACTCCCAGCCCCTTATTTTTGTGCATACCAACCTTCATCTTTAGTTTTTGCATCCTCCAGTCTTATGTTTTTACCTGTTTGTTTGGTAGAAAATCAAATGCTTCCACTTCAAATAACAGTGAACTTAGAGAATGTTTTGATTGGAAAACCAAACCAAATTTAAAAATCCTTTGGCCAGCTCTGGCAGTTGGCGCTTTGGGAATAAGATCTGGAGACCGGATATAGTGGAGGCAGAAATGGTAGCCCAGTTTTGCCATGGGCACTGGGCGTAGCAGTGGCAAGTGGCCCGTGCCAGGAAGCCTCAGTGGTCAGTGCGCGTGCCTGGCCTTGATGTGCTTGTCTGGCTATGATTAGTACACCGGTGTCACCTGTTTCTCCCTCCCACAACTGTGTTGGTAGTGACAGACACTCACTGAAATCGTGGACACCAGCATTGTGACATACTGTGGGAAGAACCAATGGCCAGCCAGGACTTTGTGCTTTAAGCTTCATTTGAATCCTGACAGTGTTTTCGTAGTTCCTAACCTGGTTTTGTACTGTAATCCTGGGTAAGAAACTTAGGTATTCTAACTAAGAACTTCTGTTTCCTTGTAGAGGAGATGTGTTTATTTGGCAAATCATGGAAATGTTGTCTGATTATTGCCTGCTGTGGGATGCTTGGGAAATAGCTGTTGGATGGTAGGGGCAGAGCACAACCCATTTTCCTTTTTGCCAAACCTGCTGGAATTTTTTTTACTGCCTCTCGATTCTTCTGCCTGAAACCTTACCTAGAATTAGTCAGTTTTTTTTCTTTTAAGATTTATTTATTTATGTATATGAGTTTATGACAGAAAGGGACATTAGATCACCGTATGGATGGTTGTGAGCCACCGTGTGGTTGCTGGGAATTGAACTCCTTAGACCTCTGGGGGAGCAAGCAGCCTGTGCTTTACCCACTATCTGGAATTGTTTTAAGTAGGCCCAGAGCAGACCTTGTCTTTTCTGGCATCTGGGTTGTTATTTGTAACTGTTTTCAGATTTTGTGAAATCCAAAGTCAGTGCGGCTCTCCTGATTACAAGCTGCCTCCACAGAGCCACTTTCAGGAGTGAGGCTACAGGCAGCAAATCGCATAGCTAAGGAACGGCATGGAGGGTGAGCGAGCGGGCAAGGGCTCACATCGCGCCCCACAGCCGCTGAACAGTGGTGGTGCTTCGTGAGCCTTTCCCTGCCTGGCTTATAGTAAGGTTCAGTCCTGCGATAGATAACTGGGCTCCAGACCTGCCTGCTGCGTTTATTTCTCCCCAGAGATGTCAGAGTCCAGCCCTGATGAGTGGTCCGCTCTCCAGCCTGCATTCCACACTCATCCTGGCAGAGGGAAGCGGGTAGAGCAGGTGAGCAGGGAGAACCAGCGTCTCCTGCAGTTCTGCTAGTCACACCTAGCAAAGCTTTCTCCTCTGTCAGGTTCCGAGAACTGTTTTATGGCCTTAAGCACACACTTGGCCCACATCAGATGAGGGTGGGCTGGACTGGCCAGTGGGGCCTGAGACGCCTTTGCTTTTGTTGGGTGCAAGTGAGGCAGCCGATCATAGCGCTGATAGGGTCAGCTCACCACGTACATCTCATATGCAGATTCCCTTTGAAGAGAGAGGAGTCAGGTTCATTAATTAAAGGAGCCTGGCTCAAGAGGCCTGTAATTAGAGGTGCTAGAAATCTGAATTTGAAGAGATGTGTGCAGCTGCGTTCTGAAACTGTAGGGAGGTGCAGGCTGTGGGCAGGAATGTGGCTGAACCAGATTTGGAAGACTCAGCGTGTGGCAGAATTCTCCCTTAAACTTGTGTTCTTTGCAACTTTCTGTTGTGTTCACACCAACAGGCTGGCCTAGCGAGAGGAGGAGGGTGGGAGGGGGCTTCCTTAGCTTCCACGCTGAGCCCTCGGCAACAGGGATGATGTCCTGGATGTGTAGGTGTAGTTCTTGAGAAAGCTGAATTTCTTTGTGACATGACCTAAGAGACGGGGAGGAGAGACAGTGACTGCCGTGCAGAGTCATCTGTGCCAGGCATATGCTGGACTCCAGGTTCTGAAGAGGAGGTAGTTGTGGGTGGTGCATTCTGAAGACCTGGGTGATCAGGCACCACCCGTGATTGTGGGCCGCAAGATGCAGGAAGCTCCTGCCTTCGAGCTTTGTGTCCTTCAGGGTGTTTTATAGACCTTGTCTTCTGCAAAGGGTTGGAGCAACAGACAGTGCTCTCTGCTCTTCTTACATTCTCGGGTATAGTGTACTTAGTAAGTACTAAGAAATTCGTGAACCCTTCAGCCAAGGAATAGATGGAGAATCTCAGCTCACTGCATTTGCCCTATGCAGATGTGATTCAATTAGATTGAAACCCATTTAGCAGAGTGGTTTTGTGAAATAAATAACTTTTGAAGCAAGGCCACCGTACATAGTAACGCTGTGTTTACTAGGTGAAGACCTACGGCCACCGTACTCTCTGCCTTCCTGCCTGCCCACCCACCTCTTGCCCCAAAGTGCTGGCTCCCAGGCAGGCAGGCAGGCAGGCAGCACGGGGCTCTTTACAGAAAGAAACGCCTCTCCGTCACTTCCTGGCCCAGGAATTTCATCCTTGATTTACAGTGCTTAGATTGTTAGCGCTGTTGAAGGGGAGACAGTGTGAAGGTCCTTGTGTCCGCTTTGTCCTCTGTGGGAGAAAGAAAGCCGGTCGTGTTTCTTCCCGTGTGCCTGTCACAGCGGTGCCAGAGGAGAGGAGTAGCCACGCTCTGTGTCTTCTTTTCTTCACACTCCACACTGTGTGCTATCTAACGGGGGAACGATTTTGAGAGCACACTTCTGAAATAGTGGAAAGGTTCCCCTTGCACCCTCTTTTTCTAGCAACCCCCCACCCCCAGCACATTCCAGATAATGCGCTGCCTAGATCTCCCTATTTAGACGCGCTGCCGTGCTGGGGGCTGCTGCGCTTTCTGCCGGTCCTTTAGTGCTCATGGGTGGTGCTGCACTAAGTGGTCGTGGCAGAGGGCAGCGAGGACTGTGGGGAAAGCACAGATGCTCTCTGGAAGGAGAGTGCTTAAAAGCCAGAGGGCAGCAAGGTGCTGGGCTTGAAAGCACCTGGTGAGGATGCCTGGACTTTGAGTTCTGTCTGCTGCGCTAGGTTTGTAATAGGCTACCTGATTACAAAGGCGTTGCCAAGGCCGCGTCGTCCCAAGCCAGGCTGTGCATTAGGTGCACTAATCCTTTGCAGTGATGCTGGACTCAGTTGGAAAATTGCAAGTGTGCGTGTAGCGTGTAGCGTGTCTTGTTCCATCTGGGGCGGTGGGTGTTTCTACACAGACCTCCATGTGAGGCTTTCTCTCAGCCACCCAACGTTGCGTTCCTTGGTGGAAAGAAGCCTTCTACCACCAGTGACTTTTAAAAAGTAATTTTTCTATTTATTTCACGTGATCATTTTGTGATTTAACATATTAACGTGCAGATAAATATAATAGTGACATGCCAAGTCCTTGGGCCTGGCATGTTGGAACAGAAAGAAATACCTAATTGCATCAAAACCACTAAGTTCATGTGTGTGGAGCCCATCAAGCTGAAAGCACCCAGACAGCATCTGCTGTTATCAAATCACTCACGACTCCAGCTAATTAAAATAGAGCTTCATTTTTCTGAACCATTGTTTGGCAGGAATTTGAAACGGGTCTAACCCAATTTCTGCGTGTTTATGAGCCTTTATTATATCAGAGGTACTTTTCTGTAAATGTACAGGGCAGCACTAAATGAATTGATCCACACAGCAGCACTCGGGACTCACTGTGGACACACTGTGGACTCATGGTGGACACACTGGATGCACTGTAGGCTCACTGTGGACACACTGTGGACACAGTTGGACTCTCTGTGGACTTGCTAATGATGCATAGTCCAGCCTCTGGTTTTTGGACATTCTCCTGAGAGTTTCGCATTCTCTCTTTAGCTTCTGCTCCTTGCTTTTCTTTCTCCCCCTTTGTAGTAAAAAAAAAAAAAAGTGAACTTTTACTTTTAGCCTCTTTTTTTTTTTCATTTAAAAAAAGGAAAAACTGTTTCCTTAACGTTCCTTTTTCTCTTGGGTGCGATTGCCCTCAGTTCCTGCTGCTCTCTGTCCTTCCTTCCTCCTGCTGCTTCTCCCTTCTGCACCCTTTGCCTTGTCCTTCTCCTTTCTGCCCCTTCCATGTTTACTGAAGCATCCTGTGCCTTTGTCCATGAGCAGGGAGGGGGTTAGGAGGAAGGTGCCTGTGGAGGCAGAGCCTCTGGCTGAGGGACGTGACGTCAGCCAGTGTTGCATCTCTGCTTGCTTACGTGCTTTATTTTTCAAACCACATCTACTCTACTTTATAGTCTAATAATCCTGCTTTGAAGATGAAAGCACCGTATAAATGCTAACTAATTACTCCTTGTAACCTTGGCGAGTGTCTGAAGCAGCACCAGTTCCATTTTACAGATGTGGAGCGGAAACTGGATGAGTCTGAAAGGCCACTGAGGAAGCTGGTGGCTGCAGTAGAACCGAATCTGGGGCATCCTTGGCTTTGATTCTTGATGATTACCTCTTAGGGGAGTAACCTTTCCCTCCACACGAGGCCTCTGTCTAAGGTGAGATGCAGAAAGGCTTCCCGTTTCTCCCTTCCCTTTACAGCCTCGAAGCCCTCTGGAGTTCACTTGCAGTCTTCAGACGTTAAGTGAATTTCTAGGTAATTCCTGAGAAGAGAGATGCCAAGCCACTTTCAGGCTGGTGAAAACCCTGTCCATTATGTCTCGGTGTGGAGGCGCTTGCACTCATTCCAGCAGCTTCCAGTAAATGTGCTCGCATCACATGCGCTGGCCCAGTGACCAGAGTGTTGTAGGAAGCGCTGCCATGTTTGATTGGATTTAGCCATTTTGGAATGACAAGTGTATGAAGCGGTCTCTCGAATTACCGTGGCCTTTGTTACCGCTAATGTGTCCTGACATCACAGGTGTCGCCTCGCTCTCCAGAAAGGACTTGGCTCTTGTCAAACCAAAGGGCAGAATTCTCAAAAACGTTGGTGCAGTGAGTGAGACCCTTGCTTGCTGTGGTTACAAAGCAGAGAGGATGTGTCTGTGGGAAGGAAGACTCACTTTTCTTCCAGGGTTTCAGAACACGGGTCAGGAAGTAATGCTTTGTACAGTGAGAGGACCAGTGGGAGGCAGGGTCAAGAAAGGAGAGCTTCAATCATTTGAAAGATGGAGCTCCGAGGGTCCAGCACTGACTGTATGCTCATCTGTAATCCCAGCAGCCTGGAGGCTGGGCCTCGGAACCTGGGCTAGAAGGCAAGCCTGGGCTGCAGAGGGAAGGGGAAGGCAGTGTCTGCAGGCACTGAGGGAGTGAGGAAATGAGCTCCCTACCACTGTAAATGTTTAAGTAGAGGCTCGCTGATCATTTGTCATGGTCATTGAAGAAGGAGGCCTTGATGCTGAGTTGAGTGGGACCAGGTGGCCTCAGGTTGCTTTTGGCTTCTTCGCTTGCCCTAGATTATGGCAGCAGAGCCACATCTTTCTTGTTCCTTTTGATTTTCTAAGACCTGGCATACTGTGAGGACCCAGTAAATGCTCAGTAACTACTCATTATTTAATCGTTTGCTTCCTGATTCCCAGTCTAACTTGTGTAAAAACTCTTGTTGTGCAGTCTAGGAAACCAGCCCCTGCATCCCGCCCCTGCACCCCGCCCCCAGCCTCTGGATGGCTCTGCCTTCTCAGTGGTCACGGAGGCCTGCAAGAAAAGAATGAGAGCAAACCCTCTACAACTTCTGGCTAGGAATGATTGTAAATGGATTGAATATTTTCCTGCTTTATTAAGCATAGTATCTAGTATATAATTTAATACTGATGATTTAGTATCATCATTTCAGATGTGAATGTTTATGTTGTGTTGTAAGCATAGGCCTGTTTCGAGTAAACCTTGTTGAAATACAGATGTGTTTTTGTATTGGCCTCTGCTCGGAATGGCTCTCCGTGCTAAATGACCCCAAAGTAGTAACTTTGAGGATATTTTGCTTGCTTCTTGTAGATATTCCTCTCTGGAGTTTGCTGTCAGCCCTTTCTTTTCTTCCTCTGCGTCTCTGTTCTCTAGGTGACCTCCTGCTTGTTAGCTGCTTTCTCCTGACACCGTGTAACCAGGCACGAGTTAGAATAGATAGTGCATATGTGAGGATGTTCTGTCTGCAGGAAAGATGGGCTCTACCCACGTCGTTTTGTGGTACTTCTTTCTCCATCCTTTCCTGTTCTCCATCCTCCAAATAGTTTAGTCTTTAAACAATGACGACGATGACAACGACAACAACAGCAACAACAAAACAACGTCTCTATACAGTCCTAGCTGTCCTAGAACTCACAGAGATCCTCCCAACTCTGCCTCCTGACTGCTCTGATTAAAGGTGTGTACCGCCACGGCCCGCTAGATATAATTTTTTAGAAAAGAAAAGTTGGGTCTTATCCCTAATTTCTCATCTTTGAAATTTAAAAAATGTCTTGATCTGTGTATATGTGTACACACCCTCACTTCCTCGTCCCCTCCTCTCTTCTTCTTTCTCTCCGTCGTCTTTCCCTTTCTCTGATATCTCTGTCTTTCTCTTATGCATGTGAAATGTGTGTGTTGATTTGAGGCCTGTAGGTACAAGTTTGGAGGTCAGAGGACAACCTCAGGCTTCTTTCTGTCCTCACTTTGCATTTTGTTCGAGGCAGAGTATCTCTTGCCTTGTCACTGTATGCATCAAACTAGTGGGCCCCTAGCTTCCAGGGACTTCTGAGTCTGCTGTAGCCAGCCGTGCTGGGATTTCAGGTGCATGCCGTCGTGCCTGGCTCTGTGGGTATGAGGGTATGAGGCTACAAGCTGGACTCCTTGTGCTTGTGATGCCATCAGCTCCACCCTTGTCCCAAACTAACTTTGTCCTAAGACCACATCCTTGGCCCAGGTAGGTATCGTAGACCTCCTAATGAAATTGACTTAGAAATGAAATAATTTAGTTGAGCAGTGGTTCTGCGCACCTTTAATCCCAGTGCTCGGGAGGCAAATGGGAGGCAAATGTAGGGAGATCTCCAAGTTCAAGGCCAGCCTGGTTTGCAGTGAGATCCAGGACAGCCAGGGGGCCACACAGAGAAACCCTGTCTCACAAAACCAAAAAGCAAAGAAAATAGCACAGCAACGGTCATGAAGATCATGAGGCACATAAGCAAAGGGCTTGGTCACATGGTCACGGCACAGGGAAGCTTGGCACACTGGCATCAGTCATAGACAGTGTCTATGCTTTCTCAGGACCCGGCTTGCTCTCTGTCCCGCCACACCATTAGCCTTGTTCCTTGCCCATTTTGAGCAGACTGTGCATAAATAAGGAAATGTAGACACTTGTGTAAAGTTTAGAAAAAATGACAGAGAGAAATGCTCTGCTGTCTGGTGAACAGGTTGAGGCTTCTGGCTGCGGCTGCGGCTGCGGCTGCGGCTGCGGCTGCGGCTGCAGCCGTGGCCTTGGCCGTGTTTGCACTTGAGACTGATGTCCATATCGAAGGAGCTTTAATCCTTTCAAATTTACAAGAAATGCTGTTTCCTTTTAGTTACAAAAAAAAAAAAAAGTCAAAGAGAACATTTGATTTGAGGAAGCAAAAGTCTAGAAAATGTATCCGGGAGTCCTCGTCAATTTGAGGCATAATGAAATATAAAAAATACTCAATAAAAGCTCCTTTATTACTTTAACTGTTTAAATGTGGAGTTTTTAGCCATCAGGTTAATGTTTTGGTATCATTTTTTTATTTGATTGTGAGCACTTTTCCAGGTAGCTCTGCCGCTCGAGCGCTAATCAGATTCCCCCAGATGAGTGGTGCTCGCTGTAGACTGACATCACCGCGCTCTCGCTTCCACGTTATTTTATTTGTCTTTCCTGTAAAAGTTAATAACTCCGTGTCCATGTGTTCAAACAGTCAGGGAGAGAGAGAGGGGGGAGAGAGAACAAGAGGCGACGAGTGATGGTGCTTCAGGAGGCTCGTTTGAGGACATTTCGGGGATGCTTATGATTTTCAAATATCTTACCCTATGAAGAGAGTGCAAGCAATTAAGACCACAGAGCAGGATGGTCATTCATAATTCTTTGGATAACAGGGGCGAACTTCCTCCTGTTCCCCACGCAGAGCTGGAAGGAGTTTGAAATGAGTTACCATTGATTTTGAGACGGGTACTCAATAAAGCTGGCTCTTAATGGTGAGAACTGTGTAGAGTTAGTGTTAATGGCGTGCGCATCGCATGCTCCTTTGGCCTGCCCTAGATGCCCGTGCTGGAGAGCGCCAGGCTCAGGCGCAGAAGCCCCTTTGACCTTCCTTTGCCGGGAGGATACAGTTGTGTACCCAACATGGCCAAGGTGCTCAGGAGACCTTTGTGGATCTTTTTTTAAATTATTTTTCTTTCCCAGCAAGGTCTTACTGTGTAGCTCTGGCTGCTCTGGAGCTTACACAGATGTGCCTACCTCTTCCCTCCCAAGTTCTGGGACTAAAGGCTGGTGCCACCACACACTACTGTTGCCACCTCTCCCTCAGCCACTGCTCCTCCTCTTCTCCCTCCCTCCCCCTTCCCCTCCCCTTCCCCCTTCCCATATGTGTATATCTCTTAATAGCGGGAGTTGTTTTTGTTTTGTTTTTAAGATTTATTTATTTTATGTATGTAAGTACACTGTAGCTGTCTTCAGACACACCAGAAGAGGGCATCAGATCCCATTAAGATGGTTGTGAGCCATCATGTGGTTGCTGGGAATTGAACTCAGGACCTCTGGTAGAGCGATCGGTAGTATAGCTGGAGTTGTTAATAACAGCAGTGTTGAAGATCTCTAGTGAGAGGTTGCTGGACCGGTTCAAGCCCTGAGAACTGTTACCCTGTGTGATGGACTTCCTTGCTGAGCTTAAGATTTCTAAATTGAAGTTTATTAGAAAATCTGCTTGAGGTGTTATGTGTGTGTGTGAGTGTATGTGTGTTGTTTTGTTTTAAATAGTTTGCACCTTCATAGTAAAAAGGGCCCCTGGCACAGGTCAGACAGTGGGTGTGAGAACCACGTGTGCCTTCCTTACTTCAGTACCTTTAACTTGCGAACATCAGAGGTCCCTCTGTGTTGGACAGTTTGGATGGGACACTTAGGAAGTTGTCTACAGACATGGGACTTGTGTTAGGGACTGTATTATTAGCATGTATGACCTGGCCATGAACTTGTTTCATGGGATATGTGGGACATCTGATGTCTGCTGCCCCATCCCGGCAGAGAGAGTCGGTTCCAATAGAGAACCCATTTCTGCCTGCTGTCTTGGCCTGGGTGTGCTGAGGGAACAATTCCCTCCCAGAGGAGCTGCTCACAGCTCGCCATCCGAGTAGTGCATTTCCAATTCCTATGTTGTACTCTGGTTTGAAAATCCTCGAGCCGGCCAGCATTCTCTGCCGTGAACCACACTCTGCGTGCAGAGTCACACTGCTGCTTTACTCTGCAGAGGGCCAGGAAGTGCTCTAGAGCGACAGCAGGAGTCAGGACTTGGTTGTCTGGTGTCGGCCACAGGTCTGCTGCTTGGTGGAGCTGCAGGTGATCTTTAGCTGTCCAAATCTGCCATTTCTAACTTTTGCTATCTTTAATTAACTAATTAATTTTCTTTAACATGTATGAGTGTTTTGTCTGCATGTTTGTCTATGTACTACTTGTGTGCCTGGTGCCTGCAGATGCCAAAAGAGGGTTGGATCCCCCAGGAATTGGAGTTATAGACAGTTGTGAGCCTATCTATGAGTGCTGGGAATGGAATCCAGTCCTCTTAACTGCTGAGCCATCCATCCATCTCTCTAGCCCCAGATTCTTGGAACTTAAGCTATTTGTAGGCTGTGGCAGCTCCTTTCTGTATTCAAACCTTAGTTGTCGATGCTTTAGTCCCTTTCCCCCTTAGCTATCTGTCCGAGGTACCAGTTAATGACTCCTCAGAAGGTTTTAGCTTATACAGATATTTCAGCACACTCCTGCAGTCTCAGCATCTTGGCAGGCCGAGGCAGGAGGCTATGAATTCTGAGCCTGCCAGTGCATGTAATGGAGACAACATTTCCCGATGCCGACATTCTCTCCCGTGGAACACACAAGCCCATCTTGCCCTGTGATCAGCAGGTGTCAAGCCCTCCAGAGGGAGTGCTTCACATGCCACCTGGTAGTCATTTATTTTGTGTCCAGCCCCAGTGATGACTTAATCCTTAAGGTTGCCACTTTCAGGGACACAACCTTTCTTTGTTCCTGTCACAGCTTAGTCATGCATGACAAGAGAGAACTTGGCCCAGACTTGAGAAGTGGGAGCTGCAGTAGTTCTCTATGAGCCAAGCTCTTGAGCTCCTGAGCGGAGCAGTAATTGGGAAAGCATAACATTTAGCGAGCAGCAGAGAGAAGGAACCCAGGTATCATCAGGAAGGTCCTGGGGCCGGCCTGCTGCATAGCTTTAGTGCTGGTCTCCAGCTCGCCGCTCTCCTTAGGAGCATCAGCACCGTGGACACTGAGTCATTACATTCCTTTGCAGTGATTCAACTCAGCAGCTTGACACCTTCATTAATTTTACAACACAAAGCCTGGGTGTTTTCTGCTTCCTCTTTAGCAGTGCAGGGAGTTAGAGGGGCTGCGGACAAGAGCAGCAAGGAGCTATGGAGAGATGCTGCTCTGGGCTTTGAGTGCCTTGCTCTTGTTGGTGCTTCCCGGGATCAAGTCTCCGACTCTTGCTACCACTCAGTTCTGGCGCGTAAACCTTTTATTTCTGTTCCTGGCATGCTAGCTCACCGACCTCCGGCTCAGAGCCAGCTCGTTTGCCTTCTCTGCTGAGGTCACTGCTACCGTGATCCGTGTATAATGGCATTTCCCTCCTCTTTTCAGTATGGAGGCTATTACAGTTTCCTCTCTAAACAGGACTTCAAACAATCCGCTGCCAGTCGGATTTCAAAGCCAAGGAAAAGGCAAATGTCATCCTTTTTTTCTCCCCTCTTTGGGTAACTGCTTTGTTGGCTGCATCAGAAATTAGAGGGGTTGCTGTGGAAATTCAGGTGGGGATGTGTGGGGACAAGGCATTTAAATTTGCTTTTCTTTCTGCCTAAAGGAGAAAATCCTTTTCCTTCTCAACCTTTCCTAAAAAGGAACTTTGATCTTCTCAGCCCAGAGGCCGGGGTTTTCATTTCCTCTATAGCCGGCTGGCGTGTTCCGCTCCTTCTGCAGTGAGGGCACTCAGTGGTGTGCAGCATCTGCAGCCCTGCCCCGCGGCTCGCCTGCCCCAGGCTCCAGCTGCCTCTGTGCAGTAAGTTGGCCCAGAGTCCTCTGCTGAGCAGGAAAATCTCTCCCAAGTCACCTGGTCCCTGAGACCACTGTCACTTGGTACTAAGTAGTGTGGGTGGTTTAAGATAGTTTACCGCCACATTCCTCTCTGGAAGAACTATTCCCATAAAACAACAAAACACTGGCATGTGACGGGGAGTCACTCTCGCAGTATTTTTAACTAGGGCCAAGGGGGGGGAAAATGTGAATGACAGAGAGATTTCACTTTGAAAGGTAGTTTTTGCACATGCAAAGTTGCCACTTTTCATAGAGGCTTTTACTTCATTTATCAATGTTTTAAGAGAGGCTGGGGTCAATAATGCATGCTTTAGACTCCCCTAAATACAGATTTACACAATAGCCCCTAAAATATATTATGTTGAATCACGTCAACTCCTCTCTGCTGCTGTTGCTGCTGCTGCTGCTTCTTTTTTTTTGTTTTTTGTTTTTTTGTTTTTTTTTTGTTGTTTTTTTGTTTTTGTTTTTCGAGACAATGTGTCTCTGTGTAGCCCTGGCTGTCCTGGAACTCACTCTGTAGACCAGGCTGGCCTCGAACTCAGAAATCTGTCTGCCTCCCAAGTGCTGGGATTAAAGGCATGTGCCACCACGCCCAGCTTTCCTCTGTGCTTCTACAGAGGTGTTTTATTCTTTAATGTGAAAAACAAAAGGAGCAAGGAAAAGAAAACAAAGGAAATTAGGGCTCACATGCATACATAATCACTACAGGGCTGGAACCCATCTCAGCAATAGGAAGGGCACAGTGACCACAACCAGGAGATCCCAGCTGAAAGGGAGAGCCCTTCCTTTGACTCTTTGAGCACCAGGGCACTTGATGATATCCATCCCTTCCTAAGTTCAGTTAACTGTCTTTAGTTCGTGAACTTCAGGGTTTTGTGGATAGACTTTCCTTTCTTTTATTTCCTTTTTACACGTTTAATATAAATTAAATATAAATGTGTGCACCCATGCTTGCATGTGCACGCTTGTGTGCTAATTTGTAGATAAATGGGCTAAAATGTACCTCTCGATTTTGTACCCCTTAGAGAAGGAGAAAGAATTAAAAAAAAAAGTCCTAAAACCCTGTCACTGTCATCTGTTCATTTTTAATGAGCAATTTTTTAAATAAAAGAGGAAAATGAATAGGTGTTGAACCAGCCCGTGATATGTAAATGCCAACTAGTAATTACCTAAAACCTCAATTTTCATTCTGTTTCATCTTGCAAAACATTTCATTTTCCCAGAGTGAAAACACTTAATTTGGGCTGTGTGAGTTAGCCACCTCTGTTAGCTGTGTGAGCGGCCACCTCTGGCCTGCGTCGCCACTGGCTCCTGCTAGGGGGCACTTTGGCTCTGTGCTTGGCTTCCTGACTGCATGTCCACCTCAAGGTTATTCCCCTCTTGCCATTCCAGTGGTTTTGCTCTGAGAGTGCGGTGGCGCCCCTCCCCCTCCCTCGTCTGGTTTCGGGGAGCCTGTTCCTCCTCGTCCTTGCAGCAAATCGTATTGAATTTTGGCTGACCGAGCCTTCCTCTGCATATTAACTTTCCCTCCTGTACCTGGCTGTGAGACCCTTGGCTTTTCTGCATTGAATTTCACACCCGGGGAAGCAGCTCTCTGGAAGATCCCTTTTTTCCTTTTAACTTCCCGATACATTGTTTCTATTTTTCTGTTTATTGCTGTGGTTCCTCGTGGAAATTGAAGTTCCCACACGTTGGCTCTGTTGGTGCACCTGCTGTCTGTTCCCACATTCCCTTTCTTTTGCAGGCTCACAGACTTTGCTTCTGCTTTGACTTGAGGTGTGTCATCTTTTAGATGTGTTCCTACAGTGTCTTGGAATGTGACTTGCGTTTGCCCCTGCTTCCTTCCCTTCCTAGCCTGTGTCCTAACTGAAAGAGTGAAGAATTGAGAAAGAATAGAGAGCCAAACACTGTGAACTATAGATCAGAGATGCAGAAAACCAGAATTATGTTGTCCTAGGACCCTGGATCTGAGTGTGCGTTGCCTAGAATCTCAAGGCACACAGCCTCTTTAGTGAGATATATGGCTTCATAATTAGCCCGTTGCATTTTTTCACGAGTGCTAGCATCAGCGTTCTCCGATGTGTTTCTCTGATTAACAGCTGCTTTGCAACTATTTCCTTGTGCCACGGATGACCGTATTTGTCAAGGAACTCCTGACAGAGTACTGATTTCTTACTAAAACGCAACATTTCTGCTTCACGAAGGCTCTCTCCTCAGCACTGCCCGGCTTTTAAAGTCAGCCCTTGTTAAAACTGGAGCTGGCTCTGCTCTAGCGCCTGTTACCATGATCCTGGGTGTCTGCCTTAGAGCTGGATCGAGGAGCCTTTCACAGGCAATTTAATCTTGTGAGCAGTGTGGGAGCAATGGGGCACTGGAGTGGAGTTTCAGGCCTGTGTGCTGGTCATTTCCCCCTGCCCTCTAGGTGCCATCTCTCTGGGTTAAAAAGGACGTGGCTTAAGGGTTGCTAAGGTCATTAATTTTTGAATATTTTTTAATATTTTAAGCTGGCTAATGAATGCTCACATTTTAGGAGATAGATGTGTGCGTAGTACACAGAGGTGCTGGAGTTGGTGGCATTCCAAATAAGTGTCACCAGAGAGAGTGCATCAGGGCTTACATGTCAGGTGCAGAGTGCCTGAGACTCCCTCAGTCCCTGAGTTTGTTGTTAGGCAGGCTCTGTCTCCTGTCCCCCTCACGAAGAAAATAACCTGTGTTCTGAAGATTACAGCGGATGGGTCTTTAGTGGGAGAATGGCAGACACGTAGGAAGTGTCTCCTCAGTGAAGGTTATCTGGATCCTGGCTCCTCCCCCAGGCTTTACTTACCCTGCACCCTGCTCAGAGTATCAGTATCACATAGCAGCAGCACCAGAGCGCATGGCGTGGTCACAGATCCTGGTCTCACAGACAGATCCTGCTCAGGGGGCCAGTCACCTTTAATCCAGAGGTGCTTTACAGCCTGAAACCTCCCCCACTTCCTCTCTCAGTGATTGTCACAGGCTCCACCCTAACCAAAGACTGCAGAGAGGAGAGTCTGTCTGTCTGTCTGTCCTTGTCACTTTAAAGGATAAGCAGTAAAATGACAAACTTTCCTAAAACCCTGGAGTTGGTGGGTGGCAGAGTTCCTTTGTTTTGCCTTTTGGGACAATGGGGGAAATGAGAAACTTTGCTTCTGATTGTTTTCAGAGTTCATCTTGAATTTTAAAAATCAAACTAGCTACTGCTAATTTGAGGTGCACTCATTAAGAACTCAGTCAGTCTAAGAGTTGGGGACTGGACTCCACAGCAAGCGGCCCAGCAATGGCATCAGGAGTGTTGTGCCTGGCTTCTCCGTGGCTCCCGCACTCCCACAGCATGTGCAGTAAAGTTCCCAGCTCCGTTTTACATCTTTGACATTGAGACGAAGATTTGGCCTGAATTTATGTAATTTAGTTGGGCACAAATATAACCCATGAATAGTCACATTCATCCTCTAATTAGAAAATCAAATGATAACCCAGGATAGGCCACAAACTCATTGAGTCCAACCAAAGCACGCTGTGTGTGTTGGACCTTTGAGAGGGAAGTCAGTTGAACTGTCCATGAAGTTAATGAAAAGTGCCCGACAGGAGACCCAGACTGAGCACCTGGACAGTTAGTGTAGTGGGGAAGACCTTTGCATTATGGGTAAGGAGTTTTGGGATATCTTTTACCATCAACACATGAATCACAGGGCTATAAAATTCTAGATCAGACAAAGTTCTTTACCACCCTCCCCGCCCCCACCCTGTCAGTGTGCTAGTGTTTTGTGTGTGTGTGTGGGGGGGGAGTGAAGAGTGGTTGGAGAAATAATTAGAGAAAGGAGGAGAGAGGTTTGTGTGCTCACACTTACACATAGCTGTGTAGCTGGGTATCTTATTCAGCACATTACGTTGAGGCTATTAGTTTGGGTGCTTTATATTTTTGCATCTGGTGTAGTGATATCGATGCTGTTAAATATGTGATTTGCCTGTCGCCTGCATTTTCAGACAAAGATCAAGGGGAACATAAACAAGCCTCAAAAACACTTTATGTAGGTGTTTGGCAGTATTATTTTATATGACTTGAAATTAGTGAGTGGAAACTTTAAAAGAAATTGTTCATATTTTTGCAAGTTTGAAGTGTGCCGGGACTTTGTCAAATTCCCGTTAAAATAAATACGTCAATTTCATCTCCCTTCCAAATTCATTTATCTTGCTTTTTTAAAAGGTGTTTTCTACTTTACCTGATGTTTAAATTGGATTCGCTCGTTTATGCTGTTCTTTGCTATATCCCCCACGTTTTCCTTAAATGAATTACTAATGGCAGAGCACTCCATCATCCCTCTCTGCAGCCACTTTAAGGAAAGCATGGTGATCTAAACCTTTTAACCTATTAAAGATGATTTTTCCCAATTGAATCAGACCCACCACAGGTGTAATAACTAATCATTTAAACTACACCTGCTATTATGTATTTTTAAGCCATTATGCGTGTTGGATAGATGATAATTCATGTTTATTGCATTGTCCGATGGATCCGTTTTGCCTACACTAGGCTGATTAATGTATTTAAAGAAATAAGAGATGCAATTTTTAAAAAAAAAATTGATGGAATGCGCCAAGCACTGCATTGAGTGCACCATTAAACCCATCAGAACTTTGCTCTCTGACCAGAAATGCATATACCAAGGACTGTATTAAAAGAGCAAGGTGAAACCTGGGCGTTTTAGTGGTGTGATTCCGTCTTCTCGCTCTATCATGGGGAATTTTGGAAGGATGCAGGAAGGCTTTTTCTTTGTATGGGTGAATGATAGGAGCTGTGCGGTTCATGTCTCCTGCCCAAGACCTGTTCATCCACATTTCCTGTGACACCCAGTACACACATCGCAGCCACAGAGCCTGCCGCATGATACCAGCACTGTCATTTTCTTCCATGGAGAAAGTGTATTATTTTCTCAGGTGAACACAATTATCCCTAAGCCATCTGAGTGGTGCGGATTGGTGTTGACCCCAGAGGGCCTGTGTGATGTATACCTGTCCCCACTCTTTCTGGAGCATAGCGCACCCCCCACCCCACCCCTACGCCTTTTCTCTTTCCTCTCTGTCCTCTCTTTTCACCCCCTTTCTCCTTTGCTCATCCCCCCCTTTTTTCCCCTATTTCTCTTCTTTCTGTCTTTGCTCTTGAACCTTCCCTTCTCCAGGCTCTTCATCATAATGTAGAGATTTGTTAGATGTTTTTCTCTTTCCCCTGTAACCTGAGGTGATCTACTTGAGAGGGTAAGCACCATATTGGGGGCTCACACATTGAATTCTCTGTAGTCTAGAGCTGTTGGTTGTCCCACAGTCTGTGGTGGTGGTCAGGGCTGTTGGCAGTGTTGGAGGCAGCTCATCATCTGCAGGGAGCTGGGCTTAGTATCTCATGAGTGACAGGTCCAGATCTGGAAGGTTGGACACTGAGCCCAACCTTTAAGGAGAGGCCCAGGTTAAGCCTCCTACTGATCATTTATCTGGAGAATAAGGAGTTTCCCTGGCTTTCCTCCTCTTCTCTTTCTTTCTGATCCATCTTCATTTCTTTAGTTTCTGAGAACTCTGGTCTCAGGAGGGGAAGTGCAACCTGAACTTCACCCCCAGTCACAGGGCTTGCTGTTTGAATCTGTAGGATCACAGAAACATCCTTACTCCCGCCCCCCAAGAAGTGAGTGGCAAGACCGGCAGCCCTACCTTAGCAGGGGCCCATGCTTTCCTTCCCTTTGGTTATGATGAGGTGAGCTGTGCCAGCCATTCTAACTAGCCCCACTTTTCTTTTCTTTTCTTCTTTTTCTCTTTTCTTTTCTTTTCTCTTCTTTTCTCTTCTTTTCTCTTCTTTTCTCTTCTCTTCTCTTCTCTTCTCTTCCCCCCTCCCCTCCCCTCCCCTCCTCTCCTCTCCTCTCCTCTCCTCCTCCCCCCCCCCCCTCTCTCTTTCTTTTTTTGAGACAGGGTTTCTCTGAATAGCCCTGGCTGTCCTGGAACTCACTCTGTAGACCAGGCTGGCCTTGAACGCAGAAATCCGCCTGCCTCTGCCTCCCGAGTGCTGGGATTAAAGGCGTGGCCATCACGCCCAGCTAGCCCCACTTTTCTTACCGGGGCAGCTTGGCCCTTGTAAGTCTGTGGGACCAGTGCTTGTTGTGGATGGCAGGGCAGGCAGGCAGGCAGGGCAGGCAGGCAGGCAGTGCGTGAACACATGCCTTACATGTGGTGTGGAGGTTAATGGCGCTTTCATCCTCTACTTGACTTATTTGTATATATGAAGATTTCATCAACTAATATTCAGACCAGGGGTAGGTATATATTCTGTTAATATTTTGGCTTGTAGCCAAGAAATCAGAAACTTGGCCCTTTGAAGGCTAATCAGAATTCATTTCCACTGCATTGGAGGGACCGGTGTGGCCAGCCGTGGGTGTCTTTGTTACTACCTCCTTCAGCTCCAGTACTTTGCCAGGTACTACACAGGGAGCATCTTCTCTTCCCTGCCATTCCTTACCGTGTAGTTGGGGAGGCAGCCTGAACATGAGAGGAGAAGACAGTATAATTATGCCTTCAATTATATGGTACACACTACAGCACTGAAGAACTAAAAAGAGGATTGGAAGATCAGAAGGGCTTGCTGATGTAGGAAAAGCTCTGAGGAGTCAGAACAGACAGTATAAGAAAGGGTCTCTCCTCTCTTTCCCTCTGTTTCTCTCATTTCTCTGTGTGTGCACACATGTGCATGCATGTGTGCAGAAAGTATGTTTGGTGTATTATGTAATGTGTAGACAGGCAGAGATGGGCGTACATGGCACAGGAGAGTGACTGACTGAGTGTGGCTGAAGAAGCAGTCAAGGCAGGACGGCAGGAGAAGTTGAGCGCAGCTCAAAGCGCTGAGCCAAGGATGTAAGACTATTCTCTCAGATCCAGGGAAGGACTCGGGGGATCCAGGAGAGCCTAGCCTGCTGTTGAGGTGGATTTCTGCTTTAAGCAGGAGCTTGCTATATATTTGATCCCAACAATATCCTTCTGTCCGTGGCCCTGGGAACTCAAGATTTCTGGTCTTGAATTTCAGATTATTGAAGCTTACTCTCTCTGTTTTATCTTCCCCTACCAGATTGCCACAGCAGTGAAGTTCCTACAGAATTCTCGGGTCCGGCAGAGCCCACTTGCGACCAGGAGAGCATTTCTTAAGAAGAAAGGTACAGGTTTCCTTGGCAGTGTCGAGCGGCCTGTAGAACAGGCCTGGGCGGGGGCCAGGGCCAGGGCTGGGGCTGGGGCTGGGGCAGGTGGAAATCACACCAGAGACAGGTGCTGACTACGTCAAGGATTGCTCACAGCTGTCCACATGTGGGTGGGAGGTAGGCTGAGGGGACAACCCCTCAGCGGAATGCACATTTCTTCATTCACAATGGAGCAGAGAGATGACAGGATTTGAACAATTACACATCAGATATGAGGCCAAGAGCATCATGATCAGCCAGCACTCAGTAGCAGAGCTGCCCTTTGAATCACACTGAGGACTCCTGCTTTCTGGTCAGTCTGTTGGTGACCCTGACTACAAAATGACCTGCTTGGGCTAGGAGAGGTCAGCTGCCTCAGTAAAGATCCAGAAAGAAGCCAAAGACAAGGGGAGTACAGTCAGGATGAGGTCAAGCCAGGGGTCGGTCTGATTTCAGATTGTAGTGGTAAATTCCTGGGTGTTATGGTATCTCTGTAAGCCGAGATATAGTGGGTTCTGACTAGTTCTGTGTGGTTGAAGCAGATAGAACATATTCTGGTTCTGTTGGAATTTAGGGTATTTTTTTGTTTTTTGGTTTTTTTTTTTTGTTAAGCAAAGCCAACTGTCAAACTGAAAAAAGGCAGATTTTTCATTCTTAGGATAGACATTTGCTTTTCTAGAGATCTAGGAAGCTAATTATGGGGCTTTGTGTAATACTAGGGAGGGGGTGGCATTCTTCACCCCCCAAACTATTTTTTCCTTAAAAGCTAGAATATTGGCCTAAAAATTCTAGCGATTGTGTACATTTTTACTGGCTCGGAGACAATGGGATGCTCTCTTGGCACTTTGTGAGCGCCCTGTGGCGTCCCGCTGAAGCTGCTCCAGGGCCACACTCAGGCCCACACATTCAGTCACGGCAGCTGCTTAGCAGCAGACCCAGGGCAGGGTCCCCACGAAGGAGCCGCATGCATGCTGGCTGCATGGTGCTCGCCCCCATCATTAGGAGATTATTAAAATTTGGAGTGTGTTGGCTGGCCTCTCTACTCCGCAAGCATCATGCCATAAAAGAGATTTTCCTTGAAATATGTGTACCTATAGGGAGTAATTAATCATAAAAGCTTGGGGATTTCAGCTCTCTCATCAAAGCATTGAAGCAGGGGAAAGCTGAGCCTAAAAGCTGAGCTGATTACCCGGGGTAACCTGAGACAAAATCTATGGTTGCTGAGAGATCCTTAGCCCAGTACATTGTGCAGTATTATAACTGTCTGATCTTCTCCTCCACCGACAATGACCAGTTAGTCCTCATTTTCTCTCAAACGCAGCTGGGTTAGAATTTCATTTGCAGAAGGTATTTAGAGCAATTTAGAGACAAATGTCTCTGGTGTTTGCTCGGCACTTCCCCACCGCAGGCTTTGCTGAGCAGTTTTAGTATCAGGAGCTCCATCTAATCTGTTTAATTTTAATAAATCCCTGACTGGGAGAGGGAGAGGGAGAGAGAGAGAGAGAGAGAGAGAGAGAGAGAGAGAGGAGAGACTCTGGACCAAATAATACTTCTTTTGAGTCACTTGGCTCATGTATATATATACAACCACTCTAGAGAGGCTGACTATGCAGTTATTAGTTGTTGCTCTTTGAAAAAAAAAAGAAAAGAAAGAAGGAAAGAAACCCAGTTGATTGATTAATCAGTTTACCCAGGAGTGAGTATCCACTCTGTGTCTTGCCCTGATCTCTCTCTCCACTGGGAATTCCCTGAAAGGAGAAAAGACAGAACGTGTGCTCTAACAGGGACAAGTGGGAGTGAGGCCGTGGTGGGTCAGGTGACAAGAGCCCAGAGAAGAAACAAAGCAGGGACTGGAGATGCGGGCCGGAGGAGAGGCTCTGTCCGATTTGGAAGGCTAGTGGGTGCGACTGAGTGGCCATGTGTGCACGGAGGTGTGAAGGCGTGCACGGTTGTGGGTACAGTGGTGTACCCACACTGTACCACACTGTACACTGTGGGTACAGCAGTGTAAGGTCTGGCAGGACCCTTTCTGGGCAGAGAGTTCCAAGGTTTAATCCATTGTCTGGGGAAGAAAAGCCCCTTCGTGGATTTAAACGTCACTTTTTCGCTTATACAGCCAGTATGCTTGACACCATCTATGATGAGGATGATCAAGGGGCAGCTACCCTGTCCCTCACATAGCTGTGGAAGGAGATGGTTGGGGCGCTGGAGAGGAGGGACTGAAACCCTTGCTATAAGGTCTTCTCCCAGCAAGGCCATGGCAGTGGGGGGCCTTGGGGCGCTGGCTGGGGAGAGCTCCCAGCTACCATAGCCTTGGCTTTTCCAAGCAATGTCCCTTTGGGGAATTGCAGTGGAACACTCACTTGAATTGTAATCTGACTTTCTTTCTTTCTTTCTTTTTTTAATAAACATCTCTTTCCAGAAAAAGCAAATCCAATTTTGCTTTTCTTTTAATATTATTTAATATTTAATATAGAAATTGAGGTCCCTGTTGTGCACGTCAGTTCAGTGGAAGATGAGGGTTACTCTAGGTGCATCAGCTGAGTTTGTCTTATTGTGAGACCATAGCCCCAAGCAGGGGCTGTGTTGTGCCTTTGTTACTGACAGGTGACGTGTTGGGCTCTCTGATGGACAGCGAGGAGTGGGTTGAGATGGGAGGGTGTTGTCTGAAGGGCCTGCCATCTCTGGTTTGTTGTTGTTGTTGTCGTCGTCTGCTTTGTGATCTCTTTTTAAGTCAGAATATGGAGTCATTAATGAGAAACATGAAGTTATTAGAATCATTTATCATTCTCTTTGAAGTTTGTATTGCCATTTTATGTAATTTACAGCAATTCTCCCTATTACCAGAATTTTTATTTTTTTCTTTTTTGGATGACAGAGAAAAGCAGCTGTATACCTTCAGAATATTAGAATGAGTGCTTTGTATTGTGTCCAGCTTCTTGATTCTGCAGATGACACATCGGTGGTGGGCTCAGCCACACGTGTTAGCAGCTGGACTGCATGGGTGTAAGCCCTCATGAAGCTGCTCTGTTTAGATACTTCTCTTGCCAGGCAGGCCTCAGGCCTCTCAGTAGGCCACAGCCCAGGAGGCCAGAGTGGCAGAGACACAGCAGCAGCCACAGTCCAGAGTTCTAAGGTTGGAGAGTATTATCCATGGGCTGCTGTTGATTTGATACCACAAAATGTAGGATACAAGGCAAGCCACTTCCCAACATGTTCTGTAGGATGAGTACTGGTTGGGCAAACGAGATGCCTGTGTCTGAGAGGCCAAAGGAAGATGCTGTGGAGGAGGGGACAGAGCTGTCAGTTGACTGCTCTGATGTTGCTCATAAAACCAGCATAAGCTTTTCTGCAGAACCCTTCAGAGTTGAAGGGGGGTGCTCTTTTCAGGTGGGCAGGCAAAGGGCTCCCTCCTCATCCATCCGGTACTTTCTTCTAGAAGGCAGAATGGGGCAGGCGTTCTGTTCGGAGCAAAGCTACCTCCTTGTGGACGTGAACTTGGAGAAGAAAGCATCCTGATTGGTCAGCCTTGGTGCTGGGGTAGAGGTGAAGGGCTTCTCTCTCTGGAGTCCTTTAAGGAAGAGTAAATTCTTGCACAGATTTCAATTTAACTCTCTTTTATTACTTTTCTTTTTTATCATTTACGTCCATTTCATGAGGTAGTTTGCATGTCCTTGAATGGAATCTCGTTACCATGAAAGCTTTTTTAGCATTGATTTCATAACAGTCTTAATTTAATAGCTCCGTCATTACTGAGAAGCTCTGGGAGAGGGCCTGGCTTTCCAGGTCACTGACCTTTTAATTACAAACCTTGTTCTGATGGCCAGGTTATCGACTGGACAGCTCCCAGCTTGTGCCCCAGGATGAAAAACGAAAATAACTGTTTCCTCCCCCATCTTCAGGAAAAAAAAGTAACCTCTTGTGTTTCTAAAATTAATTTTCTCCTCCAGCTTCACTTTATAATTAATTCTTTAATGTGTCTTAGTGATACCGGAAGTCTTTATGGAGTTTTTGTTCCTAGAGCTAGGGTCCAGCAGATAGCTTAGGGGCGGGGAGGGGGGAACATCTTGCCAGTACCACCCCCTGCTTGACTGCACTGAGCTGGAAGAAGTAGTGTTGGCCCTGTGAGGGGCTGTCTGGCCCTTCCGAATCTTTGTTTATGAGACGTATGTTATGTTATGGCATCAAGATTTAGATTCATTCGGTGTTTGCTGGAGTAGTTGAACCAGCTACATCACAGACATTTTTAAAGCTGTTCCTACTGAGACCCCTCCCTCCCTCCCTCCCTCCTTCCCTACCTCTCTCTCTCTCTCCCTCCCTTCCTTCCTCACTTCCTCACTTGTTTTTGTGCTGGGGTCTTGGGCAGCCTAGGCAAGTGCTTCACTACTGAGCCTCGTTTGCAGGCCCATGTGAGTGTTTTTCGTACTGTGGTTACTGTTAGTCTTAGCTTAATGGAGGAATAAGTACTCCTGACTGATGGGCTGTGCTGCACAGACTTAGTGTGAACAGGGTGGTGTAGGTTTTCTGTCACGGGCTCTAATGATGGAGACACCAGGTCTGTGCACCGTGGAACAGCAATCCCAGTTTGCCCTGCTGCTCTGCTGGTCACTGAATTTCCTGTACTGATAGCCTGGACAAACTGCAAACGTCTCTGTGTCTCTGTGGAGAGTGAGGCAGTGAGAAAGACAAAGATCAGGCATCTCAGGAGGCAGAGGAAGATGGCAAAGTGCGGAGAGGCCCTCACCATTGGCCCACAGTCGGCCGGCAGGGGAAGGCACCTTCCTCCCACTTCCTGCTTTTTTTTTTACCCTGGGCCCTACCCTGAGTGGGGTGCACCCTGCAGGTGAGTGAGGCACTGGCTGCTGGAGCAGGCAGCGCTGTGTGGCACGAGTGCCTGGTCCTGAGGATGATTGAGCATCTCCATCCATCTGTTGTGCACGGCTATCTTCCCTCCCTGCCAGTCTTGCATCTGCATATCCGTCACCTGCTGTTCTGGACCGCCTCATTCATCATGCTGACTGGTTTCTCCCCATCAATTTCCCCGCTCCCCCTTGTTATCCAAACTTGTCTTAAACTCCACAGATTTTTCTTAGGATGCAGGAGAGACCCAGGGAATTGACATGCTATGGTGTCCCATTTTGAGGGGCCACTGGCATTTGCTGTCCCAGAAGCAGAGCTGTGTAGTTTCCTATACAGAGATGCTGTGTGTAGGGCTCTTGAGGCTTTGATCAGATGCGCCCCTGAGGGCACTGGAGGGGTTCTTTTGTTATCTCCCTGCCTTCCCTGTACTGCAGAGACAAAGCTACAGTATCGACTGCCACATGTCTTGTTTACTAAAACTTAAATTTTCTTTTTACTTCTTGGAATATTAAAGATTTAGTCAGAGACTGGCAAGAAGGCTCTGAGTAAAGGAGCTTGCTGTGTAGGCCTGGTGACCTAGAACCTTCATTAAGGTAGCCGAGAGGACTGACTCCACAGAGCTGTCCTCTGACCCCACGCCAGCAGCACCAGCACCAGCACCAGGGGTGAGAAGGACATGCAGTGAGGAGTGCTGGGCCCTGGGCACTGCCCCTTTCCTCCCTGGAGGATGCTGGAGTCTCTGATGTCCAGAGCGACCTAGCGTGAAAGCATGCGCCTCGGCGTCCCTCAGTCTCACTGAGCGTGGGACTCTGGCCTTCACTGGGCTGTGCACCTTGGTGTAAGAAGCAGACAGACTTGAGTCACTGTCCTTTGGCTGCATAGTATTCCACTGTGTGCGTGCATGGCACTTTAAGAAAAGCAGACACAGGCTCGTATTTTGTTCTTTCATTCTGTCTTTGGCTGGTTCAAACAATGCCCTGTGAAGATTATGACTCATTTGTGTTGGTGTCTGTCAGTTTGTGAACGTGCTAAAAATAAGACGATTCTCATATGTGATAAGCAGGCTAATGTAGTTTTCTTGCTTAAAATTTCTAAGTTTCATAGGAAATGAGACAAAATTATATTTTGTTTTGTTTTGTTTCAAGAAAGGGTTTCTTTGTGTAGCCTTGGCTGTCCTGAAACTTGCTTAGTAGACCAGGCTGGCCTCAAACTCACAGAGATCTCCCTGCTTCTGGGTCCTGACAGCTAGGATTAAAGGCGTGCATCACCTCCCAGCTGACAAAATGATTTTCTAATACAAACATAAACGTATAACCTTACATAGAAATTATTATTGTTTTATAACAGTCTCCCTGTGTAGCTCAGCTTGGCCTAGAATTCTCTTTATAGCCCAGGCTAGCCCCACACTCATGATTCTCTTATGTTTACCAGGTGCTGGAATTACAGGTATGAATCACTCTACCTGGCTTAAAGAGATTATTATTTAAAAGGAAAAAAAAGTATAATAAATTGCTATTACTCCTCCACATGAGTTTGGATTCAGAGGGACATTTTGGTCGTTGGTTACCTAAGTAATACTTTTTTACTAAAAACTCTCTTCATGCCCTACTTTTTGAATGAATAGGCTGACAAATTTAATTAGCTGGCTACTTAGTCTGTTTGTTTGTTTGTTTATTTGAGGTTGGTTTTATGTTGCCCAGACTGGTCTTGGATTCCTGAGTGCAAGCCATCCTCCCGTCAGCCTCCAGAGTAGCTGGAGCTACAAGAGTGTGCTCTCATGTCTGCCTCAAGTTTACCTCCGTTCACAGTAAACGTTCAGACACTGAAGGATAGAATCTGTTTTCAAGTGAGGTTTGTAGACTTACTTTCTTTGGTTGTGATTGGATGTTTCTTGGGACAGTGGTCACTGGGATGCTCAGCCTTGATTTTGCACCTACTGTTTGCAGAGTGTTCTTATACACCTGCCAAGTTAGTAGACACTGGATAGGAGAAGGGGCTGGAAGTCAGCAGGCCAGGCAGTGTAAGGCTGAGTGTGAGGCTCCCAGTGGAGCTCAAGGGCCAGCATCTGTCTCTTCTCACGAGCTCCCTCAGTGCCGAGCTGGTCCTCAGTCTGAAAACCGATGCACGGCTAAGGAAGCAGATGGCTACAATGAGAAGATACCAGGATGCTCGTCCCACCTTCAGTCCCTTTTAAAGAAATTACAATTTAGTTATTCCATTCTGATGATGCAGGTTCAGAATTGTTAGCCGTCAGGCCTAGGCATCTGTGTAGTCAGAGCTCCCCCAGCCAGCAGGGTCACCACAGCTTGATTTTAACCTTAGATTGGAGGGAGGCCTGGGGATTAGAGGAAGGGGCAGGGGCAGGACATCGTTCATGATGGGAAGCTCTTCTAAGGGGATGGACTGTTAGTAAGATTGACCCATGTGGACTTCAGGCAAGGAAAGAAGTGAGGTGTGCGGCATAGGCAGCCAGGGCGTGCGCAGTGCCCGCTAGACCCGCTAGACCCACTAGACCCACTAGACCCTCTAGACCCGCTAGACTCACTGCTGTACGTATGGCTGACTGCAGTTCTGGGGCCAGGTGTGAAACTGTGGAGCAAGTTCACTCTGTGCTTAAATTAAGGTTGCCTGGCAGTTGACAAAACAGCCCCAAAAGGCTATTGAGTGCATTGTACATGAGCTGTGGAAGATCCAGGCTGGGGTGGTGGCAGGAGAAGTGCAAACCGAAATGGCAGCTTTTTGTTTTGGGTCAGGGTCTTGCTGTGTATTCAGGGCTGGCCTTGAACACCTGGTGTTACTGCCCCAGCCTTCTAGTGCTGGGATGAGGAGAATGCACTGCCCCCTCTGTTTAGAATTTATTTTTAAATGAAATTATACAGTATATACGGTTCCCACTCAGTATAATTCTTTTGAGATTTATCCATTCACTGTGTATCGGTATTTGCTGGACTATATTTGTTTACCTGCGCACTCACTAGACATTAGGGTTGTTTCAAGTTTGGGGACATTTAAGCTAAATCTGATATAAACATCCACGAGTAAGACTTTGGATTTGTGCGTTATCCCTTTTTGGGTAATTAGCTAGGGGTAGAATCGCTGGACCATGTGGTGAGAATATCTGTAACTCTGTGATTGTGTGTATGAGAGGGAGAGGCTAGTATGTGTGTATCCATGTCTGGGAGTGCACGTGTGAGCATGCTATGGTGCACATGTCGAGGCCTTGAGTCTTGTGGGAGGGAGGGTCTAGTGAGAATTCTGGAATTTTAGTTTCTTTAAAAAAAAAAAAAAAGACAACCCAATTATTATAAGAATGTGGTTTTGTTTTAACCCCGGTAATAAGGATGTGGGACTGATTGCTTCAGACTGTCTTCAGCAGCTGACCATAATTTGCCTCAAGCTCTATCAGAGGTGTGGTTTTGCCAGCTGCAGATACTTTTTATGATTGTGTGGCATTTGGAAGCATTTGGAATTCTGGGAACTTATCGGAGGGTATATAAATGTTAGAGCCCCAACATTTATATGGAGTGGATGGTTGTTGGTCATTTGGGGGATGCGGGGGCCGCTTGTAGTTTGTTTATAGTCATGCTCAAAGAAGAAACAAGAAGAAAAAGTTAGATTCAGGGGTCTCTCTCTCTCCTCTCTCCTTCCTATACTCCTTTCTAGTAATGGGGGGGGGTGAAACTGGGGGATAAAGGGTGGGCAAAGAAGAACCCACAGCTACAGGGTCACCACTGCATGTGCCAGGCTGGCTGGTCCTCAGGCTTCCAGGGGCTCCCCTGGTCCTCCCTTTAATCCCACTGTGGGAGCACTGGCATTGCAGGTGAGTACTCCCACCCCTGCAGTTCTGGAAATTTGAACTCAGGTCCTCATGTCTACTTTTGACTTGTCCCCTTGATTTTAAAGGTTACATTTAAGTGTGTGTGTGTGTGTGTGTGTGTGTGTGTGTGTGTGTGCGCGCGCGCATGCGCTTGTGCATATGACTGTGCATGTTGTGGTCAGAGGATAACTCTGGAGTCAGTTCTCTACCACCTGGTAGGTCCTGGGGATTGAACTCAGGTCATGTGAGCCTTAGCCGCAAGTACCTTTTCCTATTGAGCTACCTCTTGGGCACCCCGAGTTTCTCCTTTTAAGAAACTTCCCAACTGTTGTTTGAAGGTGGTTCTATCACTTACATTCTCGATAGTTGCGTATCAGCATTGTGAACACAGAGATCTGGAAGATGCAGGTATAAATTATCTACTTTAGCAGACCCTAAAGGCAGCTTTAGGACTGAGCAATAGGTCATGTTTGGAAAACTTGAGCTTTGGAGGCTGCAGTCGTAGTAGTTCTCAAACCTTAGGGTCAGGACACCTTTGGGGGTAGCTTATCAGATCTTTAAATTACTATCCATAACAGTGGCAAAATTACACTTATGAAGTAGCAATGAAAATAATTTACGGTTGAGGGTCACTACGACTTGAGCAACTGTGTAAAGGGTCCCAGCTTTAGGAAGGTGGAGAGCCGCTGCCATAGTGCATAGCCTGCCTGGGTTCACGTGCAGCCTCACTGACTATACAGCATTGCATGACATACTTAGCCACTGTGCTTCAGGTTCTGTGTCTGTAAAAGGAGATTAGTGATAGTATCTGCACAGAAGAGTCTTGCCAGAATTAAGTGAAAAAATAAAAATGCCTACTATGAAAATGAAGGCTTAACCAATGGCAATAGTAATCAATAGTATATATATCCTTTAGCAAATGTGGTCTTTTTTTCATGGCGTGCTTTTTTTCTTCAAAGATAGCATACACAGTAATGGGTTTCATGGTAACATTTTCATGCACATGTGCCAATATGCTTTGTTCTCAGACAGTCCCCTTCCCACTGTCCTCAGAAGATATGTTCTCAATGGGCTGGAAGGAGCCCTTCCTCCCTGGGCTGGTAGGAGCCTCACTCACCACAGCTTTGTTCTCTGTGGCTTGGTTATTCTGAGTCCATCTTAGTCTGAAAATATTAAAAGGAAAATTTCCAGAAATAACAATTAATAAATTTTAAAATAACGTAGCATGAGGATATGGAACCTTCAGTTGTAGTGTCCTCACTGGGACATGAGTCACCACTGTCCATTGGCTCCACTCTGTATCCTACCATCTGTCAGCCACCTAGTGGCTGGCTGAGTTATCATTGTCACAATGCTTGTGCACAGCTGATCCTCTCAGAAAACCTCTGGTGCGGATCATCAGGCCTGCACCCTCAACACACTTCTGTTCCCGTTGGCATTGCAGGAGGGTGAGCACAGTACAGTAAGATACCCAGGCTGGGGAGGTAAGCTGAGATCACTGCTACACACGTGTGAGCACAGTACAGTCAGATACCCAGGCTGGGGAGGTAAGCGGAGACCACGGCTACGCACATCTTACTGCCCTATAATTGTTGCCATAATTGTTCTACTTTATTGCTAGCTGTTAATCTCTTACTGTGCCTACTTTATAAATTAAACTTGAACATATGTGTATGTACATATGTATATATATACCATATGTATAACAATGTACACACACACACACACCCCTATGTATATTTACAGCAGCACACACAGGCCAGATTTCTCACAGACAAGACTGTGCTGAGCTCACTGTAATGGTGTTGAAGTGATGAACCTGATGGCACTGTAACGCTGCATGCAGTGGGTACTCCTAGGACTTTTATACAGGTAGGTAGAACTCACACATTATTGAGTGATTTGGGGATGTGGTCAGCTGGTAGAGTCTTTGCTTGTCGTGCACAAAGCTGCAGGTGGCTCACACCTGTAACCTCAGCACTGGGTGGGTTGGGAGGCCAGAGGACCAGAAGAAGATCCAGGTCATCCTTGGGACATTGTGAATTTGAGGCCAGCCAGGGCTACATGAGACCTCGCCTTTTGTTTGTCTTTTGTGTGTGTGTGTATGATGGGGGTCTCTATATACCCCTGGCTGTCCTAGAACTCTCTCTGTAAACCAGATTGGCCTTGAACTCAGGAATCCACGTGTTTCTGCCTCTACAGTGCTGAGATTAGGGGTGTGCACCTATACATATCCAGCTAGACCTTGTATTTTTTTTCCCCTGGGGAGGCTGTGTAAAGTAGTATAGCGGGTAAGAACATTTGCCCTACGGAGAGGAGGAATAACATGTGTTCACATCTCTAGGGTCCATATAAAGACCTAGGCATGACGACAAGGGCCTCCCTGTAACCTCAACACTAGGAGGTGGAAACAGGAGGATCATGAGAGCTTCCTGGCTCAGACAGACAGACCAAAACAGTGAGAGACCCTACCTGAGGCCATAAGGTAGAGGCCAGTAGAGGGGACACAGTCCTGCTCTGGCCTTCTCATGTGTGCATAGGCACACCTGCATACTCCCATGTATGCACCATACATATATCACACATAATCATGTAATACACACATTACACACAAAGGAAGGGAGGGAGGGAGGAAGGAAGGAAGGAAGAGGGAGGGAGGAACAAAGTGAGTAAAAGAAGCTGACTTAAGCTAGGCCTTCAGGAGCAAGGTATGTCCAGAACATTGAAGAAATAACTCACCGGAGACATCGTTACTGCTGGCTGGCTGGCTCAGGCAGTGAGGTAGAAAGTGGCCTCTGGAGCTGTTACTGTATAAGCACACACTCTCAGTCTATAACCTAGGGGCCAGGAAGTTGCTGCTGACAGTACCTCGGTGTTTTCTCACACCCATAAAACAGTCACAGAAACCTTGGAATGTGAGCTTAGCTTCCACGATGAGCCAGGTGTGGTGGCGCACACCTTTAGTTCCAGCACTGGGAGGCAGAGGCAGGCAGATCTCTGAATTTGAGGCCAACTTGATCTACAAAGTTCCAGGACAGCCATGACTACACAGAGTACAGAGGACCCTGTTTTGAAAAACAAAAAGGAAAAGCAACAACAACAAAAAGTGACCCCTGTGAGACTAGTACTGCAGCAGGGAACTTGGTGGCATTTTACTTTTGTCTTTGGGACAGAGACTCACTGTATCACCCAGGCTGGGCTTGAACTGCCATGTAGCCCAGCTTGGCCTGGAGCTGGGGGTCCTCTTTCCTCAGCCTCCCAGCTGGTGTGATTAGGGGAGAGCTGTTATGTCCATCTGAATCTTGGTGCTTCTGATATCTTCCTTACCCATCTACTGATGTTTATAGCAAGCAAAAGCAGCAAAGAGGGCCTGGGGACATGGACTAGTGGATCAGGTGCTAGCTGTGCAGATCCCTGTATACATATGGCCAGGTGTGTGTGGGGGGGGGCGCGGGGCACGGGCAGACAGACAGATCCCAGGGCTCATTGGCAAGGCAGTCTAGCTGAAATGGTATGCCTAAGGTTCAGTGAGAGACCTGTCTCAAAAAAAAAAAAAAAAAGAGAAACAACCGAAAGAAGTAGATGTTAAGTCCTGGCCTCCCTGTGTGCCCACACACCCATATACAGATGCATACACACTCACACACACACATATACAGATGCATACATACACTCATATACAGACAGATGCACACACACACCCATATACAGATGCACACACACACACACACCCATATACAGGTGCACACACACCCCCATATACAGGTGCACACACACACCCATATACAGATGCATACATACACTCATATACAGACAGATGCACACACACACCCATATACAGATGCATACACACACACCCATATACAGATACATACACACTCATATACAGATGTACACATCCATATACAGATGCACACCCCCCTCCCATATAGAGATTCACAGCAGTGAAGGGGGAGGGGTGGCATCAGTAAGGTGAGAGCACTGGTTGTCTGCCTCAGATACACTTCACAAAGCGCCTGTGGGTGTGTCTCACTGAGGGAACCCATCCTCACACTCACACTTATTTCTGTCCAGCTGCCTCAGTAGTCTGTACAACATGGCTTCAAGCATTCCAGTGTCTGAGATAAAGACACAGCAGGAGAAGCCAGGCCCTGAGTTGTATCAGGGAAGTCCATGTGAGAAAAAAGACCCACACATAGGAAAGGCCTTCCTTGATGGCACAGCATCTTTACTCACAGGCCCCTGCTCTGGGAAGGCTTAGCGTGGGGTTTTTGAAGTCATTTAGGTACACAGCCTCCAAGGTGGAGGGAGCGTCGTGTTTTCAGTACAGAGCCAGTGGCATGCATGTGTGAGGGAAGGGAGTTGGGCCTTCCATAATGAATGAAAAGAATAGGATGAACCTCCAGCTTGTTGGAGGGATACAAATTGATGTCACTGTCATAGATTTTGGAAATGATTTTAAGAAAGTTTGTCACACTTACCTGGCCTCTCTCACAGTAGGAAGCTCTGAGGCAGTGGAGACAAGCCCCACCGCAGATGGGTTTTGCTGGGACGTGTTACAAGGCATGGAAGGCGAGGATTTTGAAACCTAAGGTCTGCATCCCATAAGGCAGTGTCTGTGGAGAGCACGTTGACCGGGCTGCCGTTATAAATATCTTTGGACAGTATTTACCAGCCATTCTTGTAATCAAAATTGAACCTATGCCTTATAAAAGTGTGCATGCTTGCTAGGTCTTCTTCGTGTCCATATACATGAAAGCAGAAGACCTTGGTCTTAGGTTCTGTGGGGCTTTTACTGTTAGCTTGATAGGTTCTTTTACTCATCAGATTACTGTTGTCTTTCTTTACTTGTGTATTATTTCTACTACTATTATTTGTAGCACTGGGGATTGAACCTGGGCCTTGTACACACTAAGTATGCGCTCTACCATTGAGGCGTATCCAGACCTTTAAATTTTATTTTGTCACTAAGCTGCCTGGGCTGGCTCCAGGCTCAGTAGGTAGCTAAGCCGGCCGTGAACTTGTGATCCTCTTGGATCAGCACCGAGTAGCTGGGATTGCAGCTCTGTGACAGCACAGCCTTATCTCCTTTACATTTCTGAGGTAACAGCAACTAAGTACACGTTCTAAATGAGACGGGGATGGGCCACACGCACTTATATGTAGATTGACAGCGCGTTGGGCACCTCTGGTAAAGCCCCCTCTCTGCTCTAAGCACCCAGCTTCGGAGTGCATTTGACTTAAATCACCGTGACGGGAGCCTGCCTTCTCAGCTTGCCTCTCGGCAGACTTGGGAGGGCTCTGTGTCTGCAGTTACTCACTCTGTTTAGTTCTAAAGCCCTTTTAAAGCCATTGTTCTGTAATTAGATTGTTGGGTAGATTGTCTTTAGTAAGATGGTAGTCTTTAAATTTTGTGCAGTTTTGAGTTTGTTAAATGATTGCAAAGGCTTTCATTCATAAAGTTGAAGTTTATCATACAATGGTTTTTCAGGGAAAGAACCGACCATCTTGACCCTCTGTGATAAATTAAGTATTACACCCACATAAATGCTGTCTTTTCAGAGAACTGCAAGTGTGGACCCTCTTACTGGTTTTGGTTTCAAGCTGTAGCACTGCTCTCGACTTGACAAGAACAATCTTTTACCACCCACTGTCGTCAGTGCATGACTGAAGGACAAAGTCTCCTCAGCCGCGAGTCATAGATGGAATCGTGAATTATAGTATTCTAATTGCAAAGTCTGGGGTCCTGGCCGAAAGCACACAGGTTGAGTTTGGAGAAGAGGCAGGCAGTTAGGGAGTCGGTTTAACTTACAAACGGCTATGATTTGCACAGAATGTGATTGAAAGAGAGCAAATACAGAGCGCCATGGTTTCTGATATTTACTTAGGTTTTTTTCTAATCAGAGGCTCCCCCTTAGACAGCCCTGCAAAGGGGAGACCAACTGGTAAAATAGAAATGACAGGACAGTGACATTCCTTGGCAGATCTTTCTGCATGGTGTTCCATGATTCCTACTGTCCGCCCAGCCACCTTTTGACTGAGTGGGTGCACCTCACGGGCACTGTGCTTTGTGCTTGCCCTGGGGAACAGAACAGAGACCTGGGGTGGAAATGGGCTCCTCCAGCAATACAAACAAAGAAACAAACTAATGAAAGAGGCGCTGCTACTCTGGGGAGACGCTGAGGTCCGAGTGTGGCTGCCAGGCAGGGGGCTCAGCAGACTCCGACTCCCGACTCTGACTCAGAGAAGGAGCTTGGGAGAGACTATAGCAGTGCCTGGGAGCATCTCGGCCTGAGATGGAGCTGAGTTAGAGTCCAGTTGTGTTTGATGTCATGTCAGCCTTAACTAAGCCACCAAGCACTTCCAGTCTCCAGTCTTGCTGGGCACTGTTCTGAGAACACTGGGGACAGAACGGCAGTGGGGCCATTGAAACCACTGGCTCAAGTTTATACACTTGAGTGTATAAACCAGCCTGGGCTGGGATGACACAGGCAGTGCCATAGCCCCAGCTGTGTGTTTCCTGTTAGAGCTTAAAAGTGTCTCACATATCACACATTTAGTCCGCATGATAGTCGTGTTCTCAGAAAGCGTCTCCATAGCTGGGCAGTGGTGGTGCACACCTTTCATCCCAGCCCCTGGGAGGCGGAGGCGGCGGATTTCTGAGATTGAGGACAGCCTGTCTACGGAGCAAGTTCCCTCTGGGTTGTAGCACATGCCACACACCCAGCCCTAAGGTTGGAAACTCACATGGACTGGGCTGTCTCCTGGAGGGCTCACACTGTGAGGGATGGACTCTGGCAAAGCTGTAGAGGTCTGTTTCCCTCATGCCTTTTCTAGTGGCAACGCTTAGGGTGGTGACGAGGGTGGGATGGCTGGTTCTGTTGAGTCTGTTCTCAGTTTGAGGAGAGGCAGTGAGGCAGTCTTGGACTTGAAGAGAGTGGCTGGCTGGTGAGTCCATGCTGTTGACTCTGTCATTCTGTGTGGTTGCTTTTATCAGGACAGTGAAGGGTAAACGGGCAATCTCCGCTCCTGTGGAGAGGTCGGGCGGTTACATTACAGTCTTCTAGAGCATCTTGCAGCAAATACACGGGTTATATTAAAAGTTGCAATCATATCATTTTTTATAGTAAATTGCTGACCTTATGCAGTAGAATCAGCTTTATTGAATTTCACCAAAAATGCGTTTATAATTCTGCCATACACACATGATATTCATGTCCTTGCTGTCCATGTGGAAATGTCCCTTTTTATGATGTTAAACAAATTAAATCCACTTTCTTCTGCGCTGCTTGCTGCTTGCTGCTTGCTGCACCTCACCTTTAAGATCCCTCCTCAGGAGTCGAACCTCTCGGAAGCAGAGCCCATCTCCATTAGCTCGATGCCATTATGGCGAGCCGAGGTGGTGCATTAGGAAGCCTTGCCCTGCAGTGCACAGCGGACGGGGATTAGTTAGATGGAGGTGGTTCCAGGGCAGTGGATGTGCAGCATGGATGCTGCTGAACACTAACAAGGCTTTCCCATAATTGCCCTATTTGTTTTGGGGAAATGGTGGGTATTTGTTTAAAAGGATTTCACGGAGCCAAGAGTACACAGCGCAGCCCGTTCTCAGCTACTCACTTGTGAATGATTCATTGTGAAACTAGCATTGCCAACCAGTTTTCTTTTAATTCTCTGTAGCTCCACTCGAGTGCAGAACACTGTGGTGCCGGGGACGCAAGCTAATTTTATCTAACAAAACACCCCAGAAAGTTATATTGCAAATGCACATGACTCCTCAACACTTAGAACTGATTGTCCGGTTCTTTAGACTCCAGCTCTGGGTTCCTTCTCTTGTTTCTTTGTCCACCATTTCTGTATGTGTGTAATTTGTGTGGTGTGCTGGTTCTCAGAGAGCTCAGCACACAGCAGTGTGAGTCTGTGGAACCTGCATCTATTCATTGAGTTACTGGTCATTTATCAAATGTCCTCTCCTACTGCCTCACCATATGCCTGGAACACCAAGAATTCAGAAGTCAGAATTAATATTTGTAGTTGAGTGGGGTTCATGATATATAGCTAGGCACAGAAACAGGGGATGTTGGGGCAAGACTGACTGGGGTGCAGGGCAGAATAACGACTAGGCAGCTCGGTGCTGGGCAAAGAGTTTTAAAGGGGCCTTGAGGCTGCCTTTATTTCAGAGCCCAGGATTAGTTTTCTTTATACTTTGGGACAGTGACTAGACTTGGCAGAGGATGCAAGGAGCCTGTATGTGGAAGACTTTGCTTAGTTCACCTGTTTAGATTTTGCTGTGTGGATACTGGGCAAGTTCTGTGTGTAGAGATGTGCCACGTTGGGCTTTCAGGACTCTGTTTGAGGGTAGGTAGGGGTAGTTAGCACAAAGACTATTGGGCTTCTGGGAGACAGCAAGAGTGAGGAGGGAGAGGAGAGTCTTGGACCCTCCGTGCAGGAGGTGGAGAGACCCTGGCGCTGAGCTGCTCACATAGTGACTACTGGGCTTGCACTCACGTGTGCACTGTTAAGAGGCTTCGCTGAAACCTGAGGCCGCTGAAACCTGAGGCCCTGGAAGAGAGAAGAGATGATGCCTATGAAGCAAGTGTTACTTTATCTAGAGATGGCTTCGCTGGGATCCGCCCTGTCACTCAGCTTCCTGGTGAAGCTGCCCCTTCTGCCATGGAAGGGTCTCTCTGCATCAGACACAATCCTTAGGAGCTGCTCCTGTTGCACCACTGACAGCTCAGCTCCCACGAAGCTCCCTCTGCCCTTCCCATCCGCTGACTGCGTCATGTCCGAATCTCCCCCGGTTTTCTTGGCTTGTCAGTTGATTTGCTGACCTGGCTGTAACACTTTGAGGTCCTTTGGGCTTGGTGCCGCGTGGTGTGTACCCGAACTGTGTGCTTTGGTTTTCTGGAAGCAGATGCGCTCCTTTGCTTTTAAATCGATGGAGCCTAGAAAATAAAAATGTGTGGTTCAGGGTTACGGAGCCTAAAGGTCAGAGACTACAAAAGGATGAAAAAGACAGTCCATTAGCTGACTTCCTGGGAGATCTCAGAGCTGCGTGCAGCCAGCGGACTGCGTGATGCCTGCTCCCGGTCAGCTTGCAGGGGCTGGGACAGGAGCATCTTTGACCCCTTTAAGCTTTTCCTCCTCTGCTGTTCCAGCTCAGTCAGAGCGCTCAGTCTGTGCTAAGATCTTTCTTTTCAGTGTTAGTGATGCTGGTGCAGCTCCATCTAGGCCGAAGGCTGGGCCCAGAGGGTGGGACTGTGTGTGTGGTGCTACACAGGGTCTGCAGGGTGAAGCATGCAGGCTGTGCACTTTTAGAAATTAAGCACAGCCGAGCGTGGTGGCGCACGCCTTTAATCCCAGCACTTGGGAGGCTGAGGCAGGCAGATTTCTGAGTTCAAGGCCAGCCTGGTCTACAGAGTGAGTTCTAGGACAGCCAGGACTACACAGAGAAACCCTGTTTCGAAAAACAACAACAACAACAACCAAAAGAAGAAGAAGAAGAGGAGGAGGAGGAGGAGAAGAAGAGAAAAAAGAAAGAAAGAAATTAAGCACAATTGAAAGCAAATCTCATTTTTGTAGCCATCTTGCTCAGCCTCCTTTGTCCAGCTTGTCCACATAAAAAGGCCTTTAAAGCTTGCACTGGGCCACCCTGGAACTGGTCCCCTCTCCTCTCTGTACCACTTGCAGGACTTCTCCTGCCCCTTGGATAGAGAGGGTTGTGGTGATAGGCCACTTTTTATGACCTTGACCTCTTAACCCTTCTGCCGTAGCCTAAATACTAGGATGGCAAGTGTGAGTCACCAGTTCTGGCCTTGGTGCTATTCTGATGTTAACATTTCATTTTTAAATGAATGGTTCGGACATCTGGTATTGATATCCTCTTCATGCCTGATAACTGTTGGGGACACTGGCTAATGGGCATCTTTGCTTCCCTGAATACAGGGAAGTAGAGGAAGGAGAGGGAAAATTATGGAAAAGCCATGTTGAACTGTGATTTTCACTGTAAAATAAGACGCGGAAGAATAATATTTGCAGAAACCGTCCAAAAGCACCTCTCATCACAGTAAGTAAATAGCAGCATGTAACTTATCAGAGTATTCTGTATATGTGAGGGACAAAGAATTGCAAGTTTGAAATTGGGGTTCTAGCCCTTGGGAAAGAAAACGGTTAAATCTATGCTTAAGGTTCTAGGGCAGAGCCAGCGAGGTGTGGAGTGTGTACTCGCGTGTCTGAGTCTGGGAGCGTATGTACATGTGAGCGTGAGGGGCTGGGTGCCTGTGTTTACCAGGAACACTCATGGGAATATTTACCAGCACCTGTGTGCTGTCAAGATGTACACAAGCTGCTGGGGCCGGTTCATTAGGTTTTCAGAAAAGCCAAGGCCTCACCTGTGGCTGTTCGTTGCATCATATAGGTAGAACTTGCTTCACTCTGGCCCCGTGGGACACACAGGAATAGATTTGAGAGACAGGATGACATATAGGGAGAGAGAGACACAGCAACTGGAAGTTGAGTAAAGTGGAATAATCTTGAAGGAAGTGCTTGGCCCACCTGTGCAGGAGAAAGCATTGCACGTTGCTGGACTAGTGCCCACAGCCAACATTCCTCAGTGAGCTGGACCAGAGGGGCGGCCTGGGAGGCTGTGATGGAGGCTTCCAGAGCATCTCCTGCGTGCCTCACTGCAGTTGCCAGTTCTGTGACTTGCTGCTTGTTCCTCTGCGAAATGTCAGGGATTAGCAGTGTGGCACCTGCCCTTCAGTGACATCACCTTTGTCTTCTGGGCTCATGGCTGTGGTTTGAGGTGTTGCTTGTGTGCTGCTCCTCTGGAAGCTGCTCCGGTTCTCCCTAGACATCCCCAGAGCCTGGCAGGCAGCTGCCATCAGAGTCCCAGAAGATGGGCTGGCTTGTGCAGGGGAACCATGCACACCAGTCCTTGTACCCCTCATTAGGCCCTGAGGTAGGGGTGCCTATATGCACAAGTTCATTTCAGCCTCATGGTCTCTGTCAGTCTCTATGCAAGCGTGAAGGGTTTCTATTAGACTAATAAGGAGCTCCAGGGACACTGGTGACAGTGTGATAATCGTCCCCTTGGAGGACCAGAGGTAGTCGGGATGTGATGACCTCATCCCGAGGGGACTGCTGATGAAACTCTGGCTTAGCCTTGCTGCCTGCACTGCATCTGGTGTGGGTATGGAGAGGGTTGCTGGGATGTCTGTCCCACACCTTCCATGTTGCCCGGCGTGCTTGTCTTCGGGGCATTTCAGCTAAAGTTCTTCGGTTTTCTGTAAGAACTTTAAAGACCCGGTAAGCGTGATGGGAAGGAA